>NW_005871511.1:107538-110689 GCF_000147115.1 Myotis lucifugus
AGTCGGTATTTTGTGGAAGAGCCACACTCAAGGGGCCAAAGAGCCGCATGTGGCTCGCGAGCCGCAGTTTGCCGACCACTGGGCTAGGAAGAGGCACAGGAAGCAGTCTCAGGTGGTCTCCAGGTGACCTGTCCGCAACTCCGCAAGCCAGCCAGAGCCGCCCCCGTGCACGGAGACCCCTGGTCCACGCCCGATGGGAAGCAAGGCAAGGAGGGGAGGAAGCGACCTCAGTGGACAGGAGCTGGGACCCCAAGCCCTGGACGCACCTTCTTCCAACGGCCGAAGGGACAAAAGAAAACCACTCCATGGCCTGTCTTTGTGTTTTCCTATCTGTAAAATGAGTTGCCAGCTGAACAGCATTAGTGGTTCTCAGCCTGGCTACCAGCCAGAATCATCTCATTAAAGCTTCTAAGAGAGCTTTTCAACAATATTGACACCCACGCCCACCGACCACTTAAATCAGACTCTCGTTCTGTGGGGTGGGGTGCGCAGGGGAGAGAACCACCACCCTGGGCCACTCCTCACACCAGCCACACGCCATCAGGACTTGTTCTGAAGCAACCCTCACTGGCCCCAGGGATGTGCCAAACTTCTAGCAAGTAGGAGAGGATGGGGTGGTATGGGAGTCCCAACCAACTTGTGATCAGATTTGTCATGTCACATGGGAGCTGGGGCCCAGTTCTGCTATAATTACCCACCGCGTGGCCACAGCCACCCCCCAGCCAGGCTCCTGACCCCTCTGCCCCAGTCCGCCATCCCTGTAAAACGAGGGCACTGGGCCTCGGGGCTCGGGCCGCCTCAGCCCAGGTTTCCCAGGCCCTGGTGCTGACTCAGGCTGGCCTCTTGCACGCGGAGGTCCAGGCAGGTACCAGGCAGCGCCTGCCGTGGAAACGCCCCGGGCTAAGGCTTCTGTCACCGCTGCCACAGCAACTCGAGATCCTGGCTGAGGGCCCCTGGCCTTTCCTGTGCGACACAAGCTACTGTCACCTCCAAGAACAACCGTGACCGCGTCTGCTGCTCGGGGCTTAGCTCTGATGCTCACAGTCAGCTCTCAAACTCATCCATAAACAAGAAACACACATGGCAAGCTGTCAGCCGCTAGTGAAACGCAGAAAATGACTAAAAAAGGGCCGATCCAGATCCACTCCAGCACATGACGTTGGAACCAAATAAAGACACGAGCTCCGCTCTCACAGCGGCCGTACCTCAGAAGCCCCCGAGGGGAGAGATGTCGGCTCCTCCCCTTTGGGCTGGTGTAAAAGGGCTTCCTCGGGGTATTAATAGCCCTCAGCTGTCCCCACAAAAGCCACAGATTCCCTTCCCAGGAAAGGGCCACAGGCCTGGAGGACAATGAACTATGAGCCACTTTCATGTGAGGAGGTGGCAGGATGGTGTGGGGACATCTGCCTTCTCTCTCTTTCTGCAAAGATTTATTCTGATTACTATCACTTATGTGATAAAAATAGAAAGCAGGAGAGGAAGCCTCCAGGTTCCTGCCTCTGCTTAGTCAGAGCTCCTTGGGGGGTGGGGGGGTGGGGGGGGAGGCTCACTGCCAGAGGGAGAAGCCCTCTTCGCCAGCCATTGTTGGCCGGCCCAAGGCAGGACATTAGCCTGGATGCCAGGCCAGTGCCAGATCCGGGGAAACCAAGGTAGGCAGGGGGCACTCCTGTCCTCCCCGTGGACGGGCCGAATACGTCAGTTTAAGGGCTCAACCGCTAATGGCCGAGAATGGGGTCTTTATGAGCCAGGTGGGGGTAGGTGAGGTGAGAAAGAAAAAAATGGCTCCATCCCCCCTCCTTCCAAGAACAGGGGAGCTGTGTGTCCTGACCCTGCTACCGCCTGCCTCCTCACCCGCCCCGGCTTCGTCAGGGGGAGCTGCCAACAGCTTTTCTAAATCGATGTGATTCCAAGTTCAAAGCTGAAGTCACGGACCTAGGCCCAAAAGCCTTCAAGGGAAAAGGATGCTTCTGTGGCTGACAGTTTAATCCTGGTTTGATTTAAGCACGAACTTCTAAAAAGTCCTCAGATCCCAGGACTATCTATCCATCACCAACAGGAGTATCCTGGCTGTCAGGGCTTAAGATTAATTGCTTCGAGGTGGAAAAACCCCTGTGCTGACTCCAAGGGAAAAGGTTTTTCCTTTAAACCAAACAGGAGAAGACAAAGGGGGAGGGAGGGAGGGGAACGCTGACTGATCCTGCTCAACCAGCCATGAATGTCATTTAGCCATGTTTAAAGCTGGGGCGGGGGTTCAGGCCCTTTTATGATTAATGTCATGTACATTTTTATTAGATGCCCTCTTCACTCTTCTAGAAAATATCTGAGTCCCATGTCTGGCACAGAGCCATACGTGACATAAAACCTTCTATCCTCTTAATTTATGCTTTTAGCATCTCCCTCTTATTACCATATTCGAGAGGGTGGGGACCCGTCTAACTCAGTGCAACACCTGGAACATGGCACTCGCTCTGTGCTAAATGCAGAAATAACACAAGCGGGCATCCCAGAAATAAGTATCAGTGTTAATTAGAGTCCCTCCCCCCGAACCCCCTGCCCCCAGCTGAAAACGCTGGGGCTGTAATGCACTCACTAGTCCCACCTCTCGGTGTGCCGACTGGCTGTCCCAAACCTGCACGGCCGGACCCTCGGAGAGAAAGCCCACAGCTACACCTGCCACATCCTCCTGAAGGTGCCCCAAACCACCTTCCAGGTCCCATATGCAAGAAGTCAACAGCCGGTCTCCTTCTATTACAGGATTCCCAGCGTCCGAATAAGTTAGAAAACAAGCAAACAGAAAATCCACATCGACACAGAGGTTCGCAAAGTCCAGAGAATGGAGCGGAAACATCCTGCTTCCTTGGCCCGAGTCACAGGTCACCCATCTGAACCGGAGAGTGGAGCCAACAGGCCGCCAGGAAGAAAGGCCGTGGGGTTCAGCCCCCTTCCCGGTGACATTATGGGAGAACACACATTAACACAAAACCACATGAAACACACGGTAACATTTACCATCTTCACCGATTTTAAGAGTCAGGTTCAGTGATGTCCAGAGTTCTTTTCATCCCGGAAAGCCAAACCTTGGTTTTGATGGGTTAACAATAACTCCCCATCCCCCGCCCTAAAAGCCCCTGGCAACCACCACGCTACATCG
>NW_005871511.1:112168-113738 GCF_000147115.1 Myotis lucifugus
ACTCAAGGGACCACAACAAGGCTCAGGGTTAAATGCAAAGTATTAGGGGGACTCTTCAACTGGAAATTACTGGGCTCCTAGTCCGGGGGTTGGGGGGGGGAACAGGGGTGGAGGCAAAGGCCACCCACCAGAGTTCTGCCCAAAGCAAGCCTGCAAACTGGTGCGGGGCGCAGAGAAAAGCAGGTGAGAGCTGAGAGATGTGATGACGACGATAAAGATAATGAGACTCAGGTTCAGAGCGTCTGCACGGGCAGGAGAAAGTGCCCAGGGAAGGCGCAGGAGTGCGGGAGGAGGGAGCACAGCCCACCCTGGTGACAGCACAGTCCAGACACCCACCTCCTCAGCTCTCAGCAGGCACCATGTGAGCACCGAACCGGCACCACCAGGGAGTCCATCCAGTCCCGCTGTCATCCCCACGTGACAAAAGAACCGGCGTGGAGGGGTCAGGATGTTGTCCCAGGTCATGGCGACTTGTGCAGAGGAAGTGAGGCGGCTCTGGGGAGGCCTGCTGTTTGCAGGATGAACAGGATGATGCTGTGCTAGGCATCATCGGGTGAGGTGGGGTGAGGGAGGGGGTTAGAAGACCAATTAGCACCAAAAGTGCTTCAGACTTTGATTCCTTAAGCAGCCCGTTCCCATTGGAAGGAAAACAGACTATTTTGAGGGCTACAAGAACAGGAGGATGACTTGTTGTTAAGTTGCTGAGGTTTGGATGGGAGGCATTTATTTTTAAAGTTTTAAAGTCATTAAGCCTAAACATTAGAAAGCTGCAGGGAGCCAAGCTGGCTAGACAAAGTTGAAAACAATCAATTTCGTTTCCACCCCCCAGGGACGGAGCCTCCTGTACCTGACATATGGCATCTCCATCAACAAAGCAAACACCGCATGGAAAGCCTGCAGGTTGGTGTGAAAGCCGCAGGGGAGCCTCTGAGAGTGGGATTCAAAGGCTCCAGCCCCTTCCCCCACCCGGCATCTCCGTCCCTGTGCCCCCATGACCCCCGGAGCAGTCAGGTCCCGGGTACCTGACAGGTGTCAGACACTCAAGGGACACAGAGTGACTAAAGCAGGGCCCTGCCCTCCGATTACTCAACAGGCCAGGGGCTCGGAAAGGTCACTTCAGCCTGGAGAGAGGGCCGGCCTGGCCTCGGACCGGAACAACAATGTACTTTCTGAATGGAATGACTTAGTCTCTGAACTACTTACTCCTGTGAGTCATGGCTTTTACTGTCACTAACACACGCTGAGGGCAGACACCTTTCCCCGTTGGTGACACAGACGCAGGGCCTGCTGTTCACGAGCTGCATGCTGGCGGCAGATAAAACCCTGAGGCGTCCAGAGATAACGTGCCCCAGACACCCGGTATGCTGTGAGCACACAGTAGGTACGCTGTGAGCACAAAGTAAGCGTAAAGCAAAAGCTCATCATACAGGAGAACACCGTGAGGGCGGGAGTCCAGCCCGCAGGTGCGTGGGTACCGGACCAATCCCAACCTCGGAGGGCAACTCCTGGAAGGGCCTCCCATCATCTGCTCACTAACAGATGAAAGCAGCAGGGCCCAGAGAGGGGGCCT
>NW_005871511.1:116348-117930 GCF_000147115.1 Myotis lucifugus
GCCGCAGCTTCTGCTCAGTCACGGTTTCAGCTCACGTTCTGACCGTGGAGCTCCTGCCTGATGATGGGCGGCCCGGCTTCCCAACCCCACTCAGCTTGGCTGCTCTCTTCTGTGAAGGGCTCAAAACCAGCCCGCTTTTTATTTTAAACAAAAGGCTGCAAATTAATAGAAAACTTGAGCAAAAAGTGAAAAGTAAATACACGGTGAGGGCACACGTATCAGAGACACGAGAAAGTCCAGATTTGTAGAAACGTGAAGATCTGAGTGGGTCTTTGGGGCCACCGTGTATTGGGCATTAGGGTTCAGTTTGTGTAGAACAGACCACAACACAGGGGCAGCCCACAGGGACCCTGGTGGCATCCTGGGCGCAAAAGGTAAGACTCTGGAGCTGCTCCCTCGCTGTGCAGGCAAAGAAGGGAGTGGCAGCTCAGGGACAGAATGGAAACCCCCAGCAATTCAGGGTTGGACTTCAGGCCAGGAGGAGGGACACACACACACACACACACACACACACACACACACATCCTCCTTCCTCCCCAGCCCCCTCTTCCCATCTCCTTGCTTCAGGCCTCCATGGCCTGGCGGAATGCCAGCTCTGCTAATTACCTCAGGCCCACCTTTCACCCCTCCCAGCCCCTGCCATTAGCCCTGATTCTCTGCTTCCGGCTGCTCTGGGGGGGGTGGGGTGCGGGGTAAAGTCTGGGGCCAGCTGCTCCCTGGGTCCCACCCTGGGCCCAACCCCGGAAGTGCTGGTTTCAGAGGTGCCTGAAGCAATCCAGTCCTTCCTCTGGGGCTGGGCTGGCGTGAAATCGGGTTAACAAGGGGGAGGCGAGCAGGAGCCCCCGCAGAAGTGGCACTCCTAGGCTGGCGCGGCAGGCGAGGCATCTGGCTCAGGGTGCATGCCGCCTGCTGTCCGGCGGATCCTGCCAACCTCCCCAGAAGGCAGCAGGCCACCCCCTGCATCAGTGACTGCGGAGAGCTTGAGTTTTAGAAAGAAGCTTCCCCAAGTGACTGAGGCCCCCAAAACGTGTCGCTTCTGGGGCCGTTTCCTTATCTTCCTCATGTAACGGGTATGGCAACTCCTTCCTCACAGGAGGCTAGAAAGCTCCCGCAGAGCAGAGCGCCGGGCTCCCAACGGGCACTGGGCGGTCTCTCTCAACCTGGTGCCTGGGGCACAGAGCTGAGTCCCAGCGTTCTCAGCTGCCGTTCACTAGGTCCTGACAGCTTTTCTTCTAAGCACACAAAGGAGAGAACAGAAGGAAAGCAAGGGCCACTGGCGGGCTCACGTCTTGCAGAAACACCTGCCCCTGGGAAGGTTTGGGGCCAGGCAGTACGTGACCAGGCGTCCCCAGCCCCGTCTGCTCTGTCCCTGGCCAGCAGGTGAGGAGTAAATGCCTTCCTCCACTTAGTGTGGAAGACGCTGGCAGGCCTGAAAGCTGCCCCCGCCTGTGGCCTGTCCGGCTGACCCAGAGCCACTACACGCAGCCTCTGGGAGCCCTGCCTGCAGCTTTCGAGGGATCCGCAGTCTCAACCTGTGGGTCTCGACCCCTTTGGGGGTCGAACGACCCTTTCACAGGGGTCG
>NW_005871511.1:119384-132347 GCF_000147115.1 Myotis lucifugus
TCTTTGTTAAATGGCATTTAAATATATAAAATAAATATCAAAAATATAAGTCTTTGTTTTACTATGGTTGCAAATATCAAAAAATTTCTATATGTGACACGGCACCAGAGTTAAGTTAGGGTTTTTCAAAACGCTGACACGCCGAGCTCAAAAGGTTCACCATCACTGACCTATAAAAAAGGCAATCTGGGCAACCAGTAGCATACGTCCTCAAAGTACTCATGCACTCTGACCCAGGAATTCCATGCTAGGAATTTATCCTAAGGAAAGGAGAACAGTTGAAAAATTTATGTACCCAGTGTGTTCATGGCAGTCTTGGTTATAATTCTGAGACAGAAATAACAGCATCAAAGACAGTGGTACAGCCACATGATGAAATGTCACGAACACACTACAATCCGTACTATGAAAGGGTATTTAATGACACAGCAAAATGCTTACTACACAGTGAGAGGAAAGAAAGGTTACAGTTAATGATCTCCACACCTTGAAACACGCACAAGAAGTCAGAAAGCATAAATACCAATGAATGGATTTAACCGTCTTTATATTTCCACATCTGCAATCAGAAAATATTTTTATGATCAAAATCTTACTCTTTTTCTCTTGACTCCTTCCCTTCTATATTGGCCACTCTTCTTCAGAATACAGATATAGGCTACAAAACCAAGAATATCCACCTCACCTTCCTCCTCTTTAAGCGTTAAAGTCAGAAGCAGAGCAAGTAATTCCTCCCCTGCAAATTAATACCATGTGTTACTCATAAAGCAAATGCTGGTGGTACCGGCAGATACGGCCAAAGTGGCGGACAAGCTCCTTGACCGCTGTCACCACCAACCTTCACTGCCACCGACCCTCCAGGCCACACGAACGAGGCCGGGCTACGTGACTTTACCACGTCCCCACCAACAATGTACAAATGTACACTTCCTACTATTCTTACTTTTGAACAAAAGTCTTTCATTTTTGAAACCAAGCTTGCACATTTCTAAAGATATTTCTCATGTTTAGTAGCCAGCCCAGGCTTATCTAAGACGAGGGCCATGCAGAGCTGACAGGTCTCAAAAACAAGGCTGAGTAGGGAAAAGGTACCGGCAAGGTATGGACGTTCTACCTGAAGATGTCACAGTAATGCTTGCACGTATGTATGCACACACACCTACATATATGTGCACAGATATATGTATACACACACACACGGCCAGAGTATAAAAATGTGAACTGGATACCCAGCAAATGTATGATATGGGTTATCTCCAGGGAGGGAGGGAAGGATACCAGGTATAATGGGGACTTCTATCAGAAAATTTTTATTTCTTAAAAAAAAAAAATACCAACAAAAAAAAGCCGGTCTGAAACAAATATGAAAATATTCACATATGTTCATATTCATTTGAATAACAGATACATAGGTGTTCATGATAAACACTGGTACTGTTTTATTTTCAATTCTTCAAAGCAATGAAGGAAAAAACAGATCACAGAAGACAAAGAACCCCAGACTACTACTTCTGCTGTTTCTTCTGAGATAAAGAACACTATTTGGGGGGAGGGCAAAGGGGGAGAATGAGGGACATCTGTAATACTCTCAACAATAAAAATTTTTAAAAGCCCAACGAAAACAGTCACATCAGCTAATAGTAACAGCTAACATGCAATAAAAGCCTACTCAGTGTCCCCAAAAAACGAACAATAGTTTGGGTCTGCTGTGCCTTCTAACCACGGTGAGAGATCAGAAGCCAGAAGAGCCAAGTTCAAGGAACTCACAAAACAAAGCTTCCCTGAGGTGATCATAACTCTAAATCATGGCCATCTCTGGTCACTGTGGGGCTGCAGACTATCGGACTCCCAGGGCCCATCCTCCTCTTGACGGGTGCGAACTCAGAGGCCCAGAGAAGGACCGCACCTGCCCCAGGGCGAGGAGGTGTGTTTCTGCTGTGCGGGATGCAGAGGAGCCACTGGGAGGACTGAGCTCTCCCCGCCCTAGGGGAACTGGCGGAAGGCGCTCTTCCAGACATCACTAGCGCTCTGTAGCCCGGGGCTCCCATGTGAGGGCGCAGCAGCATCCTCTGCAGGGCTTAAGCCAGAGGCAGGACCTCCACAGCAGGTCTTGGGAGGGGCTGGTTAGAGACACAGACGCAGATGTGTTTCTAACAAGTTCCCTACTGCTGGGCCGGGAACCCCCCTTTGAGAACCACTACTCTAGCCCACTGATTCCCAGCATAATGGGAAGGATGGTAAGACCCAACAGCTGGGGAACTTCTGAAAATACAGGGTCCTGGCCCCAACCCCAGAGGAGTTCAAGCCCCAGGCCAGGAGAAGCCCTCAGCCTGAGGTCCTGGCTGGGACACCCGCGGTCAGACTGCGCCTGGCCGTGTGCCTCCCACCCACCTTCTGTCTTCTGAGAAAGGTCAAGGGCAAGGTCTCCACAGGCTTTCAGGGGCAAAACATAAGCTTCTTGTGCAACAAGACCACGCTACTGGAGAGAGACGCCGGCCCTCCTAACTGCCCCGGCCCCACGGTCCCGCAGGAAAGGACGGGCAGGGTGAGAGCCGCTGCCGGGCAAACAAGGCCCAGGGCTGGATTCCGTGACCTTGACGCGTCTGACTGAAAAGCCAGGGGCAAGAGGGCATCCCACGCTACTTGGGGATGACCGCTCACCCTCCCTGGTCAGAGTAAGGCATGTTTTATCTCACTTCATCCACGCCCCTCACAACAGGGGGCGCTGGGCAGCACTTCTTTGGAAAACTTGCTTGAATGTCACTTGACAATAATGACCAATTATGCTTCAGCCACAATGTCAGGTGGGAGGGAAAAAAGACAGGATATGCGATTGTGTATAAGGCACGACCACGACGGCGTGAAACAAAAACTATTCATGGGAACACTGGGAGGAAACGCTCAAACTGCTCACGGGGATTGTCTTTCAGTGGTGGGACCCTGGGTGGGTCTTTTTTCTTACTACCTGTTTGTTTTCCACGCTGTTTATAAAAAGCACCTATTACTTATACGACCAGGACTTAACTTTACTTTATGATAAATCAGAAGAAAAAAATACACAGCTCAACCTTGCCCACGCCTACCGGTGTCAGCCCAGCGGCAAGCGTCCTGCGGCGGAGGCTTGGTCCACGTGAGCAGGACTGAGGCGGGGACGCTCTGCGGCCATTAGCAAGTGCTTCAGCAAACATTTACACTGGGCACCGGGCTGAGGCTGCCACGCACCCCAGCCCTGCCCTCGGCGCAGAAGCCACAGTGCAGACGCCGAGCTAGGAGGCAGGGTCCTTCCTTCTACCTGGATTCTCTCTGGGCCCTGAGGGTGGACTGGCCGTCTTTTCCTTCCCGAAGTGGTTCCCGTGCTCCGGAGCTCTACACAGTCCCCCAAGAGCGGCAAACTGCCTGCAACCCGACAAGGTCCCCAGCAGTGCCAAGCCCCCTTGGCCAGCCCAGACCTGCCCAGCAGGGCTGCTGCCCACCATCAGCGTGCACCCTCCCCAGCCAGCGAGAGCAGAGGACGGCTTGTGCATGCCACACAGCCTGCACCGAGCCCGACTGCCAGGGCTGCTCACGGAGAGCCTCAGAAACCGCACCTCCACCTGAGGCCCTCATCGCTGCCACAAGGGAGAGGCGACGACCTCGCAGCAACACCTGAGGCCGGAGGCCTGCCCGTCAGGAGTTCCACGGTGACATCTCCCTGGTGTTGATTCATCTGAAACCAGGAGCAACAGGCCTTCGTCCCAGCAGCTGGGGCAAGTGCTGACGCTGACAAAGGACAGGACTGTCTTGTGCCTCCTGGACTCCCTCCATCTCAACACCTTTTCTCCTGTCTCCTTCCCATAATCCTCCAAGCCTGGAAACTCAGTTGCCTACCATCCATCCACTCAGGTGCCATTTCCTCCAAGAAGCCTTCGGACATGCCCCCCATGCAGCCCGCGTTAGGGTCCTTGTCTATGGCACTGTTGGCCCCGTCCGCTTCCCTGGCACTAGCACACAGCATCAAAAGCCCCTGCTTACCACGAATGGTGCCCGCAGCCAGGAATCAAGCCCCTCCACGCCCAGACCCAAGTTCCAGGGCAGCGCCACCGCCTCTGCCTAGCTTCCCCTGCCTGTGGCTGCCACAAGGGCAGCACTAGCTGAAACCCACCAGCCTGTAGCATGCCCTGCCCTCAGTGTGGCTCCCCTCAGACAAAGAAACGAAGCCACTTCGGCCCCACAGTCCCCGCTCTCCCAGGCCCCTCCCTGGCTCCCGGCCCCTCCTCAGCGCAGCTGGCACTGCTAACTGAAAGGAGGGGGCTGGTTGTAAGCCTCCCAGAGGCTGCTCGGAGAGTCACGGTGCTGTGCGGCCAACAGGCCATGGAATGAGCACAGACAGTGTCTGGCCCAGGATCTCAGTGAAACCTCGGCATGAATCTGGGGCTTGTTGATGGGCACTGAGTGGTTCTTAAACCATGTTCCCTGGGGTCCCAGGAACCCACAGGGATGCCCTGAAGGGAGAGGGGGCTGAGCAGAAGGCACCAGGGGCCCCCAACCCCCAAGTCAATCAGAGTCATTGGGTGTCACCTGAGACCTTAAAAAAACTCCTATGGGGGGAGGGGGAAGTTTCAGTGCTCAGAAAAAGTGTGAAAACCAGGGCCCTGCGGGGCAGTTTCGGTCCATATTGCATCAGCGCTGGCCATACAAAGACCACAAATATCAAAGATTTCACCCCACCTTCCCAAGGCTGGGGTGGGGATTTTAACAGCCCTTCCCCATCAGGTCCTCCTACCACGGACTCGCTGCTAATGAGGTGTGGTGAGCAGGGACAAGCGGGCATTCCACACGGTGAACTCCAGCGCTCCCGTCTGCAAGCTGGAGGCTCGCCGATTACAGTCCTGCCCCAACATAACCCTTCTGTGGTCCCGTATCTCCTTCCACCCCTTGAACTGCTGCTGTACAAAGACGCGCTGAGCTGTGGGTGATAACCACCTCAGGGTGCCCCTCCCGGCGCCCATGCCAGCCACTCCCCGAGCGACTGGTGCCTGGGGCCACAGTGGCGACCCGAGGCTCATCTCTGGGGCCCTCCCAGCACCAGACCCAATGCCTCGCACACCGCTCAACCGACATTCCCTGGACGAGGTAAAGCAATTCAACATCTGACCCTCCTCACAATGCAAAAAACAGATGCCAGTGAGAAAACACACCAACTGTCAGCAAGCAGAAGCCTGACCGTGAACACATTTCCTCCGGGCTTCCTGTGGGGAAACCGTTTGAGTGGCGGCACTGCCAGGAGCACAGGACCCCTGGGGAGCAGAGAGCGGCCCTTACCTGGTAGTAGGTCTTGATGTTTCTCACCAAGATGGTCAAGTTCTGAATGCGGAGGTTCACGTCGTTGTTCACGTGCTGGTTGATGCGCTGATTAGTCGGCCTGGGGTCTCTAGGGGAAGAAACGCGAGAATGGAAATGGCATCTCCCAGCACTGACCGCACCTCCCTTCCCAGCGCTGGGCAGTCCTCGCCAAGCCTAGGTGAGTGTGGGGCTATAGCCAGGGTGGCTCCAGGCAAACCCTAATTCTGCCCCTGCTGAGCTGTGGACCCGAGACACATCACTCCCGCTCCCACAAGCCCCTACCCTCCTCAGGCCCTTAACCATTGGCATTTCCATTCCCACTGCTAGCAGCACCCCTCAACCACCACCAAATGCAACGCAGACCCAAAAAGTTATAGGGTAAAAATCAACAACCTACCCCAAAATATATTTCAAGATTAAAAGCTGAACACACGAAAATATGAGTCATCAAGAAAGTAAAAGGGGAAAAAATGGTCCATGTTCTGACTTAAGTCAATAAAAATCATTAATGTTCTACTTCACATGGGTTCCCTTCCCCTGTCACCAGCATCGGTCTCACGCTGATCCTGCCTGTGGTTTACATTCTAGGGACACGATTCCACCGGGACAAACGGACATCAGTCCGTGGCACTATCTGGTGTACCACGCAGCCTACGGGAAATGCTAACCGTAGCGAGACAAGTGATGCATGTGGGAAACCCCCAAAGCGTCATTTATTTTCCGCTCTCGGGCAAAAGTCCGGCCCGGTCATGATGAAAGCAGTCATCTGAACCGACTTATAATTTCACTCATCTGTGTCTGTACAGGATGCGTCTCAAAAGTCTCCGTGTGATAACGAAGGTTTCCTATCTGACGAGAACAGACATAATAGGACAGCTCAGCTGCCACCTCTCCTGCTTTTCATAACAAAGCCCTCCCCCACGCCTTACTGTCCCAAGACACAGGAGGGAGGTCTAATTCAAATGAGGGCTGTCTTCATGGTTTCACCTGTCACCCGAGCCCTGTGATAAGGGCGCTGAGCCTCCTGGGAGCCGGTCTGATGGAAGAGAGGCAGGCCTCTTCCTCTGTCGGCAGTAACCCGCCCCCTCGATACATGAAGGGGGGTTTGGGAAGGTATGGAAATCAATCTCAATGACACTCGGCTCATTTGGAGTCAATAATTAATACAAAATTGACAAACAGGAAAAAAAAACACAACTACAAGTAGAAATCATTTCAAATGTCACTGGAAGTACATTTAAGAAAAACAAACTCTTCGATTTCGACGGAGCCTGAAGGTTACAGAGACTGAGACAAGACCGCTGACGGGTGAAGTGATGAGAGAAGCTGCCTTTCGCTCTCTGAGGCCAAGTTCACAGCAGGAAGGGACTTGAGCACCACAGTTATCCAAAATGTAAATGAAGCCCACGTGAAGATGTGCGCGAAGAAAGAGAATGTAGCAGGGGTCACTTTGCCAGGATTTGAACATTACCATGAAGGAAATGACAGTAACAAACTGACTGGCCTAGCCAGAGGTGGGGAACAATTGGCTAAATTAATTGAGGAATTGTGCCGAAGCAATGGGACCACTGGTGGAACTAGCCTCGTTGCAGCCTTCGTTGTTACTTGGGATGAAGCTATGAAGATAACCAACAGGCGTGTAAATGCCATTGAACGTATCATTCCCCTGCTTATATCATCACGGCGCTGGATCAGAGAAGAGTTCTATAGATCAAAGAAAATAGAGAAGAGAAAGATTCTCAAGGAAAAATCTGAGAAGGACTTGGAGCAATGAAGGGCAGCTGGGGAGGTGGTGGAGCTGCCAATCTTCTAGCTCCGTGGTCGGCAAACCGCGGCTCGCGAGCCACATACGGCTCTTTGGCCCCTTGAGTGTGGCTCTTCTACAAAACACCACGTGCGAGCGCGCACGTACAGTGTGATTGAAACTTCGTGGCCCATGCGCAGAAGTCGGTATTTTGTGGAAGAGCCACGCTCAAGGAGCCAAAGAGCCGCATGTGGCTCGAGAGCCGCGGTTTGCCAAGCCGCAGTTTGCCGACCACGGTTCTAGCTGAAGGGAAGGATGAGGTCTTCCGTTTGAACAATCTTTCCTGCGCTGGTTCTTTCAAAAATACTAACATGGCACCATTTTAATTTAAAAAATAATAATTAATTAAACTCAGCCATGACTATTTGATAGCTGCACTATGAGTCCCCACCTTGCACTGTGTGTATCTGAACCCCTTTACTCATTACGTGCAATACTCAGCCAGGGATCTTATTCAATCGCCCTAGAGCCCCTAAAATAGTCAGTGGGTCCCGTGGGGAAACCAGAGGACCTCTTTTCAACTGTCATGTGACAACATTTTTTTACTATCTCCACACAGTAATAGAGTCTGGCCAGGCTACACATTTCATGTCCCTCATGGAACCATTCATGCATAGAAAAAAAAAAGGTTAACGGTTCAGTGGGAATTAATTTAGGAATAGAGGAGGCGTTCAGAGTTTAAACGGCAAAGGCACTTTTAGATGCAGAAGTGCACCTACCATTACAAAACGATTTACCTTGAAGATGCACTTCTCCCTTGATGACAATACATTAAAAGATAACAAGCAATTTCTCAGAGTGACAAATGTGCTTCCTAACGTAGCAGAACTTAGAGAATGTGCAAGGCTTTTTCTGTTTTGTCATTACTGTCACCTCAGCTTTCATTTACGTCAGACGGGGACCACCCCAGGGGTGCCAGGAGCCACAGGGCCTCAGCACACACAGGGATGCTCGCTGCACCTAGAAGACACTCCACACACCAGGGTCGGGGCCTGGGCTCGGACCATCTCTGCTTCTCCCATCAGTTCTGAAGAGCAGTCACTAACTGAAACTACACTCCCCAAGAGCCCTGACGTTTACTATACGAGCAAGTAAACTAATTATCACGATCATTAATACTCCCTCCTTTAAGGCTCTCAGGGTAAAGGAAGGTTATTAGGAACCAAATCAAAACAAGCCGAGTATGGTCTGCTCCCACTCTGCCCGGGACTGGGGAACCCCCTCCCCTCCGTGCTGTGGGAGATACATCAAGGGCTGCCGATTCCATCTGGGTCACATCAAACGTGTCCACTCCCACAGGTACACACACACACACACACACACACACACACACAGTTCTGGGCCCCACATTAATGACAACAATGATGACATTTGTTGGGCATTTTCTATATACATGATCTTTTTTAATCCTCTCCAAATCTATAAAGCACCATCCCCTTCTTACAGAGCTGGAAATGGAGGCATAGAGAGTTGAAGTAAGGAATTTGCTCCAAGTGAAAAACTAGTGAGTGGCAGAGGGGGGATTTGAACTTGCCTGCCTGATGCTAGAATCAAAGCTCCTAGGTAACTTTGCTACGAGACAGTGAAAAATGTGTCCGACGTGAATCAGACACCTTCTTTTCCCTTGGGTACCAGGAGGTACCCAGAGACCGCATTGACAGAGGAGCTATTCAGCAAGTTTCCCATGCGTCTCCATCCGCGCCACCCAACGCCTCACTTCCATTCAGGAATTCTCCTAGACCGGGGCCTCCCCTGAAAGCTGAGCTCACAGGGCTTTCCTGCTTCCCGGCACTGATGTCACCTCACCGGGAGGCCGGGGCCAAGAGACTCCTACCGCAGCCTTCTTCAGTTGCCAGAGACAATGCCCAGGTGCAGCCACGTGAGCCCCAGCAGCCTCCATATGGCTCTGAAGTGTCAGGTAACATGCCTCTTATCTGAGCTCCAGCAAGCCAGTTAGCATACTGCTCTCTTTTCTCAGGGCCTACCAACCCCGGGGAGAATTGATCAAAGCAGGTGAACAGCACACAGGCGAAGCTCCCAGCATGGGTGGTACAGCAGAACAGCCTGACCTGCTCGGTAGCCGACATTTCTCCCATTTGGCAGAAGTGAAAACAGAAGCTTAGCTTAAGTACAGTGTCAGATGTGGGGCTAGGATGTGCCCGCCCCCCCAAACCTCGACCCCAACCCCTCCTCCCCCTCGAGTCCAGTTCTGCCCTAGAACACACTGGGAGAGGGCGAAGGCTAAGAATTACCAGCAATCTAGGAGACTAAGATGTGGGAGAAAGACTGAAGGAAAAAACCCAACGCATAGGGATGCCTCAAATCCTTCCTGGATTAAGATAGTAGATACCTAAGTGAGTAACTGACACTAACACCTTCTAAGTGGCAGGCACTGTGCTAAATGCTAACACGTCGTCTCATTTAATCCTCACCACCATCTCGTAAGGGAGGCACTTTAGTTCCCATTTCACAGATGAGGAAACTGAGGTGATGAGTGCCATGGCCAGTGTCAGGCAGCTAGGAAGAGAGACACCTGGACTTCAAACCCAGGCTGGCTCCCTCTGTGTTGACACTGGGGCTGGAATTCTTTTCTCTTTTTTTGGAATTGAGGGAATTTTTACATAGAGTAAAATGCATGTATCTTAAGTTACAGCTTGATGAGTTAAAAAATGGAACTTACTCCAGTCATTATACAGAAAACTTCTACCCCTCCCAGTTCTCCTGCACCCCTTTTCCAGTCAATCCCCACCACTTCCAAAGGCAACGAATGTCCTCATCCCTACACCTGGAGCAGGGTTATTCTCAGCACCAACAGGTACACTGTGCTGCTGGGGCCACTCCCTCCTGGCTGTCCTCGTTCTGGAAAGCCACCCCAACGGCTTCCCTGTGGTCCCTTTTCTGTGCCCGGCCCTGACCAGAAAGACCCAGAAGCCCTGCTTACGGCTTTAAGCCCAAACTAGTCAGCCCTCACTTCTAGACTGGTTACCTTGGCAAACCACTGAGGAGAAAATAGCATTTGAAATTTTCAAGGAGGAGGCAAGAAGCCCTACAAACTGAATTTAGCCGCGGGCCCAGTGTGGACGGGCAATGAGCTGGCATTTCTCAAAGGAACGTCCAACAAGCTTTCCTGATTTACAAGCAAGTGGTAAAAGCGTCAGGAATTCCAAAGGTCAGGGAAGAAAGAGAAACAATCCCGGGCTTTTGTTCTCCCTCTGCCTGGGTGTGAAAGCTGAATGAAAATGCTGGGGATACTGCTGATTTTTTTAATCAACAGTCTTGGGCTTGGGCTTGGGTAAGGAAAGGTTGAAGTTTCACTGGCCACCGCACCAATAGAATCCAGTAATTTTGGGGCGGGGGGGGGGGGGGTCCTAAGGGAATGGGGAGTAGTTGCCAGAACTCAACCATACCACCAGGCAACCCAAGAAAACTCACCGTCGTCAGCGTTCTGGAAGAAGTGCTGCCAAAGCTAACTGACGTGTCCTTTAGAATCTAATCAAACACAGGATTGGTACGGTAGTGCTTTTGAAAAAAAACCCCATTAGAACGGAAGTGTCTCTCCCACAGCCCGATTCCACACGACTCATTAAAACAAAAGGAGCAATGTTCTTGGGGAATGTCTTAAAACAGATCTTTTTAGGTAAGTCTACTTAAATCACTTTCTGAATATGCCAAAGCTAACTCCTCCTCCTCCTGCGGGGGCCACAAAGGAAGCTGATTCTCTTTAGCTAAAGGGTTTATTATGCTCAAGCCTGACACTTAGCTGCAGGTGAGCACAAGGGATTGATCCACAGAGAACCCTAGGATGTCTGCTTTTCCTGCAAGTGTCTAAGAATCAAGTGCCACTGACACTAAGTTCCAGCATCTCCCCTGCCGTTTCTGAGTTAAAAACAGAGTGCAGCAGGAGGAGCCCACACCTACAGGTGGCGGGCCGTCAGTCAGACAGGCTCTGCAGAGCTCAGCTACGAGAAAGGATGTGGTCACACATTCTAGCAAACAAGTAGAACTTCCACCAAGACCCTGTTGAAGGGGCATGCTCCAAGTCGGTCCCACAGCATTCCGGCTCCCTGTGCCTCTCCTCACACAGTGACTTTCAATCCAGCTCATGAGGAGAGACTTAACCAACGGCACGTGCTACGGGGCCACTGAACATGGAAGATGAAATGAAAGAGAGCTCAGAAACACAGGCGTCCCAACCAAGAGTGAAACCTTAGTCACTCACAGATGCTCCGACCCACCCCTGACACTTCCTGTAACCAGACACTGTCCGTTACAGTTCCCTGCTCCCTAAAGAAATGTGTTTTTTTTTTTAATTTCATTGCTTAAATCACATTAGGTGGTTTGAAGTTCATTGCACCATCTATATCAAGTATTTGGTAGTCCTTCAATTCCCTATTTTCTTCATCAATCAAGCTGCCAACCTCGCACTGTCCTGGAGTTCTTCTTACCCCAACGAATGGCGGCAAAAAGGCACCTGATACTGAGATGCCATTGGCCCCACGTGCAAAGAACCCTCCCATAGCAACCTCAGGCTCCATCTCTACAACCTTAAACCAAACCTCCTGAAGAAGCACTGTTTCTGTCCTTTGTCCGTGGAGACCACTTACATTTGCAACATGATTTGGTTCAAAAAGATGCCATCCACTAAATCCATGTACAGAGTCAGGTTGTCGTGGTTGCTGCTTCCAAATGGGCCCAAAGTTTTCACCTGCGAGGAGGGGGATGTGGAGAGAAAAGGCAGGAAAAGTCACCCCACATGCGCCCATTTGAAGCTCTTCAGGGCAAAGGCGGGGAGGGCCCGGTTGGGCTGAAGGGGTAACCCCACCCCCACCCCCACCCCCACCCACGGCTTCCGTAGGCACCAAGCCCACCTTTCCCCAGGGCCTGTCTCCCTGCCCCGCTCCAGGCAACAGACGCGAGGCGGCAGGAGGAAAACTTCCTCGCCACTTTTCTCCAGCGTCCCAGAGCGGGGGAAAATAAAAAATAAAAGGGACTTTTCAGCAAATTTCTCACGTCTCAGAGCTACTGGAAATCGCTGCACCCACCCCAGCCTGTACACATGTTCCCACTCGGAGACACCTCCCTCCCCCACCCTCACCCGTCACCGCCATTCACCGGCTGGTCTCGGGTTCAAACACTACACGAGGATATGTTGGGGAAGTGAGTCCTTTTCCCGAGTGGTAAAGCCACAGGGGTCGGGGGGCCACTCGGACCCCGTCCGCTCCTGCACCGGCAGCCCAGTGCCCCGGCGGGAACAGGTGTACCCACTCTCAGGGCAGGCAGCGCTACGGGTCCTGCAGCGGGCGCGCCGCTCCGGAGTTGGAAACGCCTCGGGACCCCGGGACACGGACCCCGACCCCAGCCCGAAACACCTGCTAAGACCCCCGAAACGTGGGGCTGCCCGGGGCCGGGCGAGTCGGGTCTGCGGCGACCGCAGGCGGGCGGGAGAGCGGCCGGTGCACTAACAATGGGGCGGGGAGCCAGGCGCACTCACCCAAGTCACCAGCGGGCTCTGCAGAAAGAGCTCCATGAGCTCGGAGACGGTAACGTCCATCCTGAGGCTTCCCCCGTCCTCGCTGCGCCCGTCGTCTCCGCTTCCCGAGCTCATCGCGCCGCGTCCACGGAGCGGCTCGCGCGGCGAACTGCGGCCCGGGGCTACGGCGCGAGCCGCCGGGAGACAAAGGCGGGGCGCGAGCCCACGTTCCACGGCTGCGGCGGCACCGCGCCCCGCCCGGGGCTGGGGAAGGGGAGGGCCGGCCTCTGGGGAGGAACAATACGGGGGCGGCCCCGCCCCTCGGCACGCCCTAGGCGGCCGGTGCGCCGCCTCGCGGTGCCGGACC
>NW_005871511.1:133439-136156 GCF_000147115.1 Myotis lucifugus
CCGTAATTCGGTCATGTTCAAAGCACTTTAAACGATTTAACTAATCTCATTGTCACGTGTTACTCCACCAGTGCAGGGTTGACCTGAAGCGCCCACCATAATGCTAGGCAAGTATACAATAGGCACCAAATGGCTGCCCGTTTGTTAGTAATTTGAAAGTTGGCTGTCAAGTGTTAGGGCTGCGGCATCTGCCGGTAAAATGTGGCATTGCAGCCGAGTTTTGTCGCACCTTGTTGGACTGGCAAGGAGGTGTGTGGTCCCAGGAGCCTAATGGGCAGTTAGGGTTTCCTAAAGGGAAGGTGTGGAAGTCAGAGTGACAGAGAAGAAAGTGGGGGACTGCGCAGGAACTAAAACTTCGAGCCTATGTGGTTTCCCTGTGCACCAGAAATTCAGTAATTCCTTAATTAATGCAATAGCCCGTTTCGTAAAATCGGTTAGAAAATGGGTAGAAGTTGTATCCACACATCTTTATTTAGAAGGCCTGTTCTGTAAAGTAAGGGATGCCCGTATGGCCAGAATTTTTTTCACATTGACCCTAATTCGTTTGGAAAGAGGAGGAAGGGATTTTCAAAAGTTTTTTATTTTACCATCATACATACACAGGACAAAAGCTTTCTACCAGTGGTGAGACTTCCCACCGTAGGGAGAGAATTTGTCCCTAGTTGACAGTCCCTAGGCCGCAGCCAGGTCAGGAATTTGTTTTGGGGGCAGATAGCTGCTGTGTCTTGGTTCATGATCACTGATGTTTCAGCAGTTCATTGGCTGGAGATCCTACCTCACATTCAGAAGGAGCTGACTCAGCATTCTTTACTTCGTTCTGTAAACTGAATGGTGCCCATGTGTTGGAAGGTTTCGAATAGCTGGATGAGCAGGACAAGTTCTTTAAGAGAGGAAGGGAGAGAGAGAAACATCAATGAGAAACACTGATTGGCTGCCTCCTGCACACTCCCTACCAGGCATGGAGCCGGAAACCCAGGCACATGAACTGACCTGGAATTGAACCAGCAACCTCCTGGTGCACAGGTTGACGCTCAACTGATTCATACCAGCCAGAGCGACAGGTTACCTCTTAAAAGTCACTTAATCCTTAAAATCAGAATAAGAACATTTTCCCTATATGATTTTATAATTTTGAGGTTGAAGGTGATGCATGTACTAGTAAAAGGGTTTATAATCATCGTTCTCATCTTCTCCCTGTTCTACCACTACTTTAATAAGAATTATTTCCTCCTAAGTCTCTATCTAGTTAGGACATACGCTTTAGGGAACACACAGATCATATACTAATCACTAAGCAGTGGCCCTCCATCCCCCCTACCCCCGTCCACCTCTGCATAAAATAAAATTTCTCTGCTTCATACGTTGCCTCCTAAACAGAAGCAGTATTGTAATTTTGATCTTAATTCTGATAAAGGAATGTTTACCCCTCTCAGAAAATGTTGGCTTAACAGTGTAAGCTAATGGCATCTCTATGTTATGTGATAGAAGCTTAAATTATTTGTACAAGTTGAGGGAGGAATGACTATTTGTTAATGTGTCCTTGTATTTTTTTGTTATGAGCATATATTACTTTTATAATTTTGTTAAAATACATAAAATTTACCATCAGCCATTTTGAAGAGTACAGTTCATTGATATTAAATACATTCACATTATTGTGCAGTCATCATCCCCATTTTATTGTGTAAATAAAACTCTAATCTAATAAAAAAAAATGCAAATTGACTGCACCTTTGCTATGCCCAAGCCACACCCACCAGCCAATCAGAGCGACGGTATGCAAATTAACCCAACCAAGATGGCAGCAGGCAGCCATGGAGCTGGAGCAAGCAGGAGGCTTGGTTTCCCTGGCGATGGAGGAAGCCAAGCTTCCCGCCTGCCCTGGCTGGCTGTGGCCTCTGCTCAAAGCAACAAAATTTCAATTATAGAAGATAAATAAATCCCAGATACCTGCTTCTAGCCAGCCTCCACTGGGAGCTTGGGTGGCTGGGGGCTGTGGCCAGCCTGCAAACAGCCATCAGCCCCTCACCCAGGATGGCCACACCCTCACGGGGTGAGGGTCCCCGCTGGGGGGCTTGGCCAGCCTGCAAACAGCCATCAGCCACTCACCCAGGCTGGCCAGGCACCCCAGCGGGGACCCCCACCCTGAAGGGGCTGTGGCCAGCCTGCAAACAGCCATCAATCAGCCCCTCACCCAGGCTGGCCAGGCACCCTAGCAGAACCCCCCTCCCTGAAGGGGGTGTAGCCCGTCTGAAAATGGCCCTCAGCCCCTCACCCAGGCTGGCCAGGCACCCCAGCAGGAACCCACCCTGATCTGGGACACCCTTCAGGGCAAACCAGCCAGCCCCCACCCATGCACCAGGCCTCTATCCTATATAATAAAAGGGTAATATGCAAACTGACCCTAACAGCACAACGACTGGGAATGACTGGTCACTATGACACACACTGACCACCAGGGGGGCAGACGCTCAATGCAGGAGCTGCCCCCTGGTGGTGAGTGTGCTCCCACAGGGGGAGCTCTGCTCAGCCACAAGCCAGGCTGACGGCTGCCAGTACAGCGGTGGTGGTGGAAGCCTCTCCCACCTCCTCAGCAGCGATAAGGATGTCCGACTGCAGCTTAGGCCTGCTCCCCACTGGCAAGTGGACATCCCTCCAAGGGCTCCCAGGCTGCTAGAGGGATGACTGTCAGCTTAGGCCCAATCCAGCAGGTGGAA
>NW_005871511.1:136256-238695 GCF_000147115.1 Myotis lucifugus
TATAAGTGGAAACATTTAGTAATTATCTTTTTGTGAATGGCTACTAATTTAGCCTAATGTCCTCAAGGTTCACCCATGTTGCAGCATTTAACATTGAAGAGCATGAGATTTGCAAACATCAGACCAAGGATAAGTGGTCTGTGAAACCTATAGCTCATGGCTAGGTCCAGTGATAAAAGGGTCTGTACTTATCTGTAAGACCTATGACCAGAGGAGTAAGAGGTGCTGGAACCCAGGATGAATAGACCAGGAAGGTTTAAGAACTGCAGTTGTTGAAATGAGTCAAGGTAATTTTCTGAACCAAAAATACCCTCTGTTCATGCTACTAGCTTAAAACACAGTGGTACAAAGGACAGAAATCTCAAGTCCTCCCTTTATATCCACCAGAGGGAACCTTAGGGTAAAAAATGAATCAGCTAGGTGTGGAATACCAGGTATAGATGGATGTGTTGTAGAGTTGTGCACCTGAATTCTGTGTTTTGTTAACCAGTTATCACTCCATAAACCCAATTAAAATATGAATCACTTTTAAATTTCAATTTTCACCTGAGGATATATGTATATTGATTTTAGAGAAGGGAGAAATATCAATGTGAGAGACACCAACTGGTTGCCTCCCATGTGCGCCCCAACCTGGGACCCAACACACAACCTAAGTATGTGCCCTGACAGGGAATTCTTTTGATCATTCATCCAGTAAACATTTGGAGACCCATCTGTGGGCTTGTGTCATACCAGATACTATGAATACATAGTTGAAAGGCTGTAACATACCCTTCCTTCAAGGAAGAAGTGCAGTGTCAGGGAACATTTCTGAACATTGGAAGGTGAATATGACTTCATCAGCAGGTAAGGCAGGAAAAGCATTGAGAGGGGCACCTAAGTTAAGGTAGTCTTTTAGGGCATAGCATGACTGGGTCAGGGATATACAAGTAATGTGGCCTGGCTAGTGATTGGGAAAATGGGTACCCAAGGTGCAATCCTAGTGAATCCTAGCATTGAAGGGATAAAGGGTCCATGAAAAGAAAGTCATGAATGTTAAAGCACATGGTGCAATAGAAGCCAAGAGAAAGAGATCAAGGAGATAGTAGTAAATGCTGTAAAAGTAAGGATGGAAAGGTGTCCACTGAATTGGCAGGTCGGGTGTGACCTACACCAGGCAGTTTTTGGGGATAGTGGGAATAGAAAGAAGCGAAACAAAAACCCATTTAGCATCATGTTGAAGAAATCACTATTCACTGAGCCCATGGAATAACTTACCTAGAAGAGCAAAAAGTCAAGGAAAGTTGTCTCTAATCAGAGCTATTTTAAGGAACAAGACATCTGACTCCAGTAGTTAAGACATTTATCTCTGAGGCTAACAGTTTCATTACAAAGAGTCAAGAAGCATTAAGGCCAAGCAGAGAAAAATCAAAGTGATTTAGCCTTGGATCACAGAGATGATTGCCCCATTGCCTCATGCGTCTCAATGTCCCAGTATAATGGTAGACAATAACCCATCCCTTAAAACTTAATAATCCTCTTGCTCGAAAAGTCATGACAAATATAACCTTGTAAGAATTTTTTCATGTTTTTTAAATTTTATTTTTAGAGACAGAGGGAGGAGAGAGAAACACTGAGAGAGGAACATCATCCATCGGCTGCCTCCTACACATACCTCTACTGGAGACTGAGCCTGCAACCCAGGCATGTGCCCTGGACTGGGAATCGAACCAGCAACTTTTTGGTTCCTGGGTCTATGCTCAACCACTGAGGAACACAGGCCGGGCATATATAAGAATTTTGATGGACCCTTTCCCTCCAAAGTTCTAAACAAAGTTTTTTATGGTAAATACTAGAAATTGTAGACCATTTGAAGTTTTCTACTTCAAGAAATCTTCCGGTTTAAACTTGCTGTTCTAAATAGAGACTGTTGCTTAAATCAATTTAGAACAGAACCAGGAAGAATGTTAACCCCTGCTCTATGCCTCCCCATTGCCAAATTCACAAAAATTGACTTGCAAATTGGAGTTCCTGGGGACAAAGTACAGGATTTGAATACAATCAGACAGGGAAAAACCATGAGGCTTCTTCCTGTCAAAAAAAAAATGCCCGGGTAGCATTTCTGGACAATTCAGGATGTCAAGGTGTTTCCTGCAGCAATTATAAATGTGTCCTCAGAAATCGTTTGGTAATCACTCCGAGTTGTTTTTTTTTATTTTAATCATTACAAATGAGCAAAAGAACCAGTATCACTGAAATGGAAAATAATCTATTCACATCATTATATTTATATCAATTACCAAGACATTATGCTTAAGAGCATGGACTTTTGAGTCAGATGGAACTGTGGCAATTCAAGTGTTGTATTTCTAGCTAATAGTCTTTTTGCTAATTTATTGCTAAGAGTCTTCCTCAATGAAATGACAAGCTATTTTAGACCTCACTTTTCCTATTATAGCAACTTGTGTTAAGTTTCTGCTTCAGTAACCATAATCACTAAAGAAATAAAACAATCCATCAATTAAAGGGCATCTCTTAAATGTCTAAGGCCAATGGTATCTTTTTAAAAAATATAGTACACCATAATTGATGAAGGCAAAACCAAGAACGCTCAGAATATGAAGGCAAGTAAGTATTCCAGGACTCAGAAAGGTGTATTTAAATTGTATGTTTAGCCTTGGCGGGTGTTGCTCAGTGATTAGAATGTTGACCTGAGCAGTGAAGGGTCTTGGGTTCAATTCTTATTCAAGGACACTTACCTTGGTTGCAGGTTAGATCCTGGCCCCAGTCAGGGCACAACCAATTTCCACCCCACCTCCCTTCCACTCTCTCTAAAAATCAATAGGAAAAAACAGCCTGGAGTGAGGATTAACAAAACAGATGCAAAGTTAACTCAATTTGTGTTCAAGAAAGACATCCTGCCTGGGATTTTTACAATACCTACATGATGCCACCAGAGCTGATAAGCTATTGCAGCATTCAATATGTTGTCATAAAAGTACAAAAAGAGAGATACCAGAAATTAAAAACTAAGTTCTTAAATAAATAAACATAAACAATAAACTGTATGCTTAAAGCAAAACATTTCACACGGTACTTTCATTTCACATGGCACATGATATGCTTAACTTAGATCCTATTACATTTTTCTTATCTTTATTTGCAAGATAAGTGGATAAACTTCAATTATTAATAGCCAGAACTTGTGACTCAGAAGTAGCCCTATACTGTAGTGAAATACACTTAAACTCTTCTATTTAATTATACACTCAAAGTTTCAATTAGCTAAAAACAAAACTCTCCTCATGTAGCAAATGTTGCTTTCTGGATTTCCACCCAACTATTCAATATAACCTTATTTTTGGTACCATAAATTAGAATTTACTAAAGACCAAAGCAAATGAAAAGCTTGGAAGCACACAGTGCTTAATTAAAACAGTATCCTTTCCTGGATATGAATTTTTACTCACATTTGCAAATATATTCTTCAGTAAGTTCTAAAATCTTCACTTAAAGTGAGGGTATGTGGAATTGAGATATTTATTTTCATTTTAGCACATCTAAGACAATAAAAAAACCTATTAAAAAAAACTGTTTTAAAAGGTACTAGCTGATGGTCCTCTGGCCAGATATTAATTTAGGAACCACCACCATCAACTCCAACTGGTATTCCAAAGGGAGTAGTTTAAAAAAAGAAAAGAAACATACAACTAATACAATTTCTATTACTCTTCACTTTTCTTTTTATTATTCAAAAGTCAAATGTTAATTTTTAAATCATCCATCCTCAATTTTTATTTAATGTACCGTCATTTTCCCAAGATATGAAGTTTCAGAATCTCTTTGGAATACTAATGTCACTGTTCTAGGTTTAACAAAACTGTTGAAAGTTTAAATTCCACTCTATTTCCCTGAATTCTCAAGACAGTTGCTGATGTAAATTTTAATATAAAATATTTAGTCACAAAATAGTATTGCTTTTGTATGCACATAGTTGTAAGATTACTTTGCTTTTGTCAATAAAAACTATACCATCTTTCATAAAACTCTAAACAAATTAAGGACTGTGATGTAGAACAAAAATTACACATGGTAAAACAGGTACCAGCACAACGTTAGGTTATATTACATCAAAAAAAAGTTTTAATGGTCCCAAATATATATACTCAACTAAGCATACACTCAGGGGAGCAAAAAATCAAAAACAAAATTAAACAAAAAAATTATGACACAAATGACCACATCTAGAATTCCACTCAATCTTTAATCAAGTAGGGACAAATCCCCACTTTTAAAAAATCTGCAGTTCGAAGGGCAAAGGGAACAGATAAAAAAGAGGAAATTTTATATTCGCCCCTCCCCCATAGGTTTTCCAAACCTGTTGTAGCTTGACTAAAATGTTCAGAATGTATGGTTTTAAAGGCAGGTCTCTTTATACAAAGAAACTGCTGGCATTCTTAACTAGTGAAGAATTATGGCTGAAAAGCCTATTCTTCTGAGTCTCAAACATGGTCCGACAAAGCATATTCTGATTGTAGCAACTGACCAGTCAATCCAGAGTTCCACTTACAAAACCCCTGCCCTGTTGGCTTTATGTTTCCATTTCCTTCCCTGAGAAAAGGGCAATGTGTGGTCCAAGCTGGAGAGCTCAAGGCTTACGTCTTTCCCCTAATGTGTAATATCCCCTCCTTCTGCTCCTTTGAATTGGCACTTGATGAGCAGAGGTCAAGTGTGCGAGGCTGATCTGTCAGTCATTCACAAGAGACCACTGCTTTGTTGTGAATTTTGTAGGGGATAGGGGTAGAAGAACCAGTTTTTTCAACAGGTACTGATTGTAGGCAGTTGCCGTTATTATGACTCAAACTTTGCTTTCTTTGACAATGGTAGCATGTCTTCCTTGTCTTCATCCTCGTCATCATCCTCATCATCATCAGGATAATCTACCAGACCCACGAGGCCTCCCTGTTCAAAAACAAGGATTATTTAAAGAAAACACCATTATTTTCAACATGTTTTAAGTTTGGGTAAAGGATATAGAACCCCACCCCCATCTCAATATACAACCGTGGTTATTTCTGGGTAGTGAGATTATATATAACTGAAAATTCATTATTTTTATATATTTCCTAAATTTTCCAGAGTAAAACATAAATTTAGTAGTTTATAATCCTAGTAAATCACCCAGGAGATAAAAACATTAATGACTAAATTTAAAATGTTAAGATTAACAATGCATTACAATTTTTTCAGCAAAGTTTATATAGTATATCAAAATATCTACAAAAGATTAAACAGACCACTAGAAATGAGGGCACACAAACGATCAAACATTAGGAAAGTGATTCAGCCCTGTCCCCGCCCCATCATTTCATCTGGACTTCCCAGAGGCCTGCTCACGACCAGAAACCACTGTAGTTCACTTTTATTTAGATGGAGGGTGGGTGGTGAGATTCAAACAGCTCTTGCCTGGAGCCTCTCTTCATCTCAGCATTTCTTATATTCACTTTTAGCCCGTAGGGGTCCCTGCTCACATCAGAGGAATGATCATGTGTTGATGGGCATTATATTTCTGATTTAGATCAATGAATCCCAAATGCTAGTCTGTTATGCTAATCCAGTGCAGCATAAAGCAGCCCAAAGAATTGATTTTCATTCTGAGAATCTGTCTTTCCTACATTTTTGGTGTCAAAATTTTGATCCGTTCTTTAAATGAAATGTTACGAATAGATGGTTTACTCCTTTTTATAAACCTTGCTTGGCAAAATAAAGTCAGATGTGTCTAGATATTTAGATTATCTTTTCCCTACAAAGTCTTTATCTTGGTATTAATTGGGAAATTGATAAAAAAAATAACTTAAGCCCATCTGGCCTGGCTCAGTGGTTGAGCATCGACCTATGAACGAGGAGTAATTCAGGGTTCGATTGCCGGTCAGGGCACATGCCTGGGTTGCGGGCTCAATCCCTAGTGTGGGGTGTGCAGGAGGCAGCTGATGAATGACTCTCTCTAATCATTGTTTCTCTCCCTCTCCATTCCTCTCTGAAATCAATAAAAGTATTTAAAAATTTAAAATAAAAAAATAACTTATAACTTTTAAATTCCTGTCAATGTTGTGACACATACAAATCTGAACCTGAGATTCTAAAATGCAAATAACCAAAATCAGAATATATTCAGACTCCTATATTGGTCACAAAAAATGTAAGTTCAAGTGATGATAGGAGAATGATTCTCTAGTTCACAAATTTCAATCAGTTCCAAAAGACAGCAACTGTCACAAAAATTATTGTTGAGAAAGCTTAAGTTAGATAGGCCTGGGAGTCAAAAGTGTACCTTGGTAGTAATAGCTGCCGTCTGAGACGTATTTTTAGGGACGGATCCAGGAGATCCAGGAGATCCTGGGGATCCAGGAGACCCTGGGGATCCAGGCAGGTTCGTTGCAGGTGACTGGCTGGTGAGGTTAGTCTTTGTCCCACTAGAGAGGGAAAGCTTGAAACTTGGGCTTTGCCGGCCGGAAAGATTTGTTTTCAAAAGTACCTCCTTTTCCTCGCTTTCTTTTACTAAAAATAAGAATGTTGTCAATAGTTGTCAAACATACTCATCTTTAAAAATCCCCCAAATGAGGAGACACTAGAACAGAGTTTACTCCTCTGCTAGGGAGAAACACTGAAGATCAATCTCTGAACAAAACTTACTTAGCAAAATACTAAACATCATTACTACTGAATTTTTATTACTGATAAGGAATGAAACCTTCAGTATCATATTCAGTGTTTCTACCCTTTCTGATATATTTTCTCCTTAAAGTAAAATTAAGAAAATTTAGTTTATGCTTTCACAACAGAACTATTAATTCACACTCTTATAAGCAACATCTTTAAAATTTATGTTGTCATACAAATCAGATACTAATCATACTGTCACAAAATAAGAATAAACATAAGGTGAGAAAGACTTCATTTCTCCTTGTTCATCTTTTCAACATACATTTCTTCCTTTCCATGAATTTACTTATTGGATCCATAATATCATCATCATTTTTAGCTTTGTCAGATGGAGACACTACAGCTTCTCCATCTTCCATGTCATCTTCATCTGTGTTGAACCACATCTCCTCTTCATCTTCGAGTGTTCTGGCATCTCTTCGATATCTATGATTCCTCAAAATGGACCGCATACTATGAGTAAAGAGAAGATAGAGTAAACAGACTCATAAAGACTTCACTAGATATTCTTCAAGTATTGTTCTGAATTAGATAGTCTTTTTTTAAAAAAATATATTTTATTGATTTTTTACAGAGAGGAAGAGAGAGGGATAGAGAGTTAGAAACATCCATGAGAGAGAAACATCCATCAGCTGCCTCCTGCATACACCCTACTGGGGATGTGCCTGAAACCAAGGTACATGCCCTTGACCGGAATTGAACCTGGGACTCTCCAGTCCACAGGCCGACGCTCTAGCCACTGAGCCAAACTGGTCAGGGCTGAATCAGATACAGTCTTAATAGATAAATGGGATAAAACAGATTTATACACTAAAGACTGACAAAAACAGATTTTACCCAACATGTAATTTAGAAACACACTGCCATATCTAGTATTAACTAGTGGAATCAAACTTCCTATGATCAAAATTGTACTATTACAGATCAGTTACTAAACTTAACATTAGGAATTAACAAGTCATAATTTATGGATTTTAAAATATAGCGTAAGTATGTGAATTCAGGTATTTAGAAAAATGTACAAGAGTTCTTAAAATAATTTGTAATTCAAAGCAAGTAAGAAAATATTTTGATTTGTTTGGACACATGAAGCTTCAATGCCACATAAGTGGCATTCTTTTCTTTTTCATTATCTAGCTTGATATATATATGCTTGAGGAAGAGCCCACAGATCAAATCCACCTACATCTTCAGGAAAACACTTACGCTGACCATTATACAGAACCCTACCACTTCTAGTCACTAGCTGCTGTTTCCTCCTCCCCTGCCAAGCCAAACAGCAAAACACAAGCAAAATAAGAGTCACTGCCCTACCAACTTGTCACTGAATGAACAGGTTCAAATTCGAGGTAACTTACCTGTCAAGTTTGGGATTATCTTGCCTTTCTCTTTGTTGTTCAAATCTCAATTTTAATCCTTTAAATGTCTGTACATAATCTACATCTTCCAGTGCTTTCCAGTAATTTTCAATAACATGAGCAGTCAATGATTTTATATCTTCCTATAAAAAAGAATTATAATAACAAATGAGATGAAATGCTATTTTAGAAAGATATGACTTCCTTGTCATGAACTGACAAACCCACCCAAAATAGTCTGACTTCATAAAATCATTATACTATTGTAGAGATCATCAAACAATGAAAATGGGCATACCATATTGGGTTCTTCAGTAGTCCCCAGTTTTTGGTGTACCTCAGCATTATCTGTGGGTCTTTCCAAAGTAAATGCCCAGGTACCATCTGGGCAGATTTTAAATCATACTAAAGTGTTGGAGGTGGATGGTGGTAATGGTTGCTCAACAATGTGAACGCACTTAATGCCACTGAATTATATACTTAGAAATGGTTAAAATGGCAAATTTTATATTACATATACACTTTACCATAATTTAAAAAGCATGCCACAGATAACTCTAACACACACCAATATATGAAAAGCACTAACCTAATATATTATTAAAGAACCAAGAAGAGTTTGTTATGAAATTGCTCTTTAGAAATATATGGGAGAGCCCTGGCCAGTGTGGCTCAGTTGGCTGAGCATCGTCCCATGCACCAAAAGGTTGCCAGTTCAATTCCTGGTCAGGGCACATGCCCAAGTTGCGGCCTCCGTCCCCAGTAGGGAGCATGCAGGAGGCAGCCAATCGATATTTCTCTCTCTCCCTTTCCATTCCTTTCTTGCTCTAAAATCAATAAAAACATATTAAAAATTAGACAAAAAAGTTTAGAAAAAAAATAAAAAAGATATATGTGGGAGAAAGTCAAGAAAGTTAAACAAAAACACATCCAAATTGTTATCAACTGTAATGTTACTTTCTTAAAATGATTACCCTGACAGTATTAAAGCAGTTTTCAAACTATCCTACAAAAAGGAATCATAGCTGCTGAGAGAGATTATTTTGGTTTTTATTAGTTTGAATTGACTCTCTCTCACAAGCTTTTGGTAACACATGTTTTCTTTTAAAAAATTATCTTCAAATACAATAACTCGAGCCAAAGTACCAATAATGCAGATTAAAGTTCCTCAATAATTAAAACCAAAACCTAACTAATAAAGTACAGAACCTACCACTCTAATAAATTCAAACATCTCTATTATGGCAGAGTTCATCAGATTGTAGCGGGATCCATTGTTGAGAAATGCTTTGACTACTGGTTCAAACAAAAAACTTTTCATTATGTAGCGGTTGTAAAACTCATCTTTTAATCCAATAATCTTTCTCTTAAAACGAAGAGCACCTGAAATGAAGAGGCATTATTCAAATTATATACCACACTTCCATATTTTAGACTCACAAAAAAAAAATCTGTCTAATAAACATAATTCTTCGTGCAGTGATGTTACTGCTTCCAGAAGTATGAACCTAAAGATAAGGATTACAAAAGGGTTATCAGAAAAATGTATTCTAAGAGTAGTGTGTGTCATCATAGAACACAAGTCTTAGAGAGCCAGAAAAATTCTGGAAGTTACTAATGACCAAAATGTACTTTACAGCTGACATAGGAACTAAGATAGGGCTAATGAATGAATTAACCTATCATACTACTTAAGATGAGAATCTAAATATATCCGTTTATATATACCGTCAAAACAACAGAAAAACCATTGTTTTATTAGGGCAATCCATTGGTATAATTTGACCATTACTTTTGGACACTTTATTATTTTGCATCAGAACACATGGTTGCATTGGTTTATTTGTGGACGTGCTTGGAGAAATGCTATAAACCACAAAAATCTGCATGACCCAAAATTTGCCTTCCTATATTTTAAAATAAATTTAGAGGATGTTATTTTTAAAATGTGGTCCTCTATGCTTATTGCAGCGAGTATGCTTTTTAAATTTTTTTCATAGTTTTCCTTTTTTACAATTAGGCTTTAACTTACAGATTAAAAGGTATATTTACATCTTGAGGTATGGGGAGTTAAGTCACCATTCGTCAAGATCCAAATATACGCAGACAGCTAGACTTCAACAAAGCCCTCTTTACCTAAATGGAATTATCAGTAAGTTAATGCCCCAGTTACTGTAAACAGTTCAAAAAAGCATACTCACTTCATGCAGTCACATCGTCTTCGGTTGGCAAGATTAAATATTGTGTTTGTATTTTGGTTTCTTTGGAGATCATGGAAGTGGCTCGTTAAATTGCCAATTTGTTATTAATCAAGTCCTTCATGAGCAGGTAGCCAGGCAACCATGCTGACACGGTTTCTGGGTGGGAAGGCAGAGGAGTAAAGCAGCTCAATTTTTCTTTCGTTGGCAGAAAAGAGGTGCACAAGTGAATGCCCAATCAGGTACAGTTGATTATAAACTGCCTTAACAATCCAACTTTAAGAGTGTTTCTTTCTAAAGAGACACTCTGGGCAGGGAATTTCAAAATAGTTTATATAATAGCAATTGCATTTTATTTTTTAAACTAATGACTATTTTCAAATACATAAGCATGGTGAAATAAGACATTTTATACAATAAGAGGCATCTTTCTGTGTTTTAAGTCAAACCAGAACAAGGGTTTATTTTCCCAAAACAATGGTTTTAGAGTTTGGTTTTTCTTTTATTACTAGACAAATGAACTTAGTGAGGCAGTTCCATTTGTGAGAATAAAAATCACTACTTTAGAGCTTACTACGGCCAAATTTTAAGCTTTTAGTAATTAAGGCAAGAGCTACTAAGAATTGGTACTCTAACTTTGCAGGCTTTGTGGAGACTTGTGTCCTACCATAACACACACTAGCTGAACCCTGTGGTCTGCATGCAGTTCCTAGGTAAGTGAAAAGCAGCTCCCTTCCTAGAATTCACTAAGACTAAGGGTATGCAGAGAGCACCACCATTTCCTCAAGAGCAGTTCTGTTCAGAAACTGCTGATATAGATAGCAGGTAGTTCTAAGGTCTTTTTGTTTTGCTCATTTCCATTTGCCCTCATTTATTTTTATCAAAACTTGTATTGTTTCGACTCAAACCTTTCCCCAAAAAGAACCTGCATCAAGAATATCCAACCACTATTTTTTGCTGATGGATAAAAAAATGCTTTCAAAAATTTACCAGAGTTCTGAGAAGTCAAGTTGCTCAACGGAGTTTGAGAGAAAGCTTTTGGGATATGTCAAATTGACATAACCATAGGATTTTCAATGTAAAGTGCACTCTACTTCCACTCACACCTCTAGCCTTCATTATTAACAAGCCAGGGATCTTTTGTGCTTAGTTTCAATCATCTCTAAAACAAGTAATCCATCTTTACCTTATACAACATGAGATTTCATGTAATAAGTTTGAGACTTTATGCCTCATGTGTAATTACATGATAGCTGAAAAGCACCTCGAACAAAATTACCTCATTCCTCTTATAGATTTTCATATTTTCTACAAAAATACAGACAACATAAAAATATGAGCTAGAAGGCTACAATGTAAGATCCAAGAATCCTGAAAAGGCCAAGAAATAAGACTGCTATTACTAGTGTGTGTGTGTACGTATCTCTAACCTATATTTGAAAGTATTGCTGGTCTCAGCTACAGACTTGATTAGTTGTCTTTAAATATGATGAAAGTATACTAATTAAGCAGCAGCAGATATAAACAATGAAGTTCCCCAAGTCCCCAAATTGTTTACATTTAACCATTTATATTTTGTCCTTACAAGTATGCATCTAAATTTACTTACAAAACCCTCCCTTACAAAACTATACCTAGTATTTTAATGTACTCCTTTCTCAGAAGACCAAAAATACCTTAAATCATCTCAAATTATATTTAGTTCTTCTAGAAATCCTTGATAAAAACTCCTGTACACTGCAAAGCCAGTCCTAAAGAGCTCATTACTACTGACTGGCATCTTCTTTCAGAAGCTACTTATATTCTCAGTACTGGGAAGACAGCCACACTGAGAATAATTTGAGGGTTAGGATTAATGATAACTTCATTTGGAAAATATTAATAATAAAACATAACTAAGATTTATCTGGCATGCTTGAATTTCCTAAAAGATAAACTTCCATTAATTTGTAATGATTCTCTTCAGAGTTCTCATTAAATTATGAGACATTCTCTTTGCAATACTGCAAGCCAAATGAGATGGAGAACTGAAGAGATCTTTCCTGCCACTCTCCTATGGGACTTGTATTCTACCTACCCCCGAACACTCACACACCACTTTTCCACATTTGCACATCTTAACAGCGTGTTCAAACAAGAATGTCACACTCGCCCCATGATTAATAGAAATTCAACTGAACTCTTTCAAAATTTCCCTGATCTGCCTTATTCATGTAGAATAAACCATTTCCACTAAACATCTAAACACATCACAATATAGTGCTTGTGATGATGTGTTTTGATTTTTATAGGCCATCTCCTGAGTACAGGTCAAAATCATCTTCATTTTTCTAATTCCAAATACATATCATACTTCTTCAAATCGAAGATGCCACTGATTGCAAACTCTTTATCTTTTCTACTACGAGGAAAACAAAATGAACAAACAGAACTACAGATCATGCCATTAACTGTGAAGACTTACCTTGAGAAATGATAAATGCATACAAATATATACCTTAGGGCAGCGGTTGCCAACCGTGGACCACTGGTGGTCTGCGAGGTCCGAAAGGTTGGTGACCGCTGGTTGAAGAAAACCTTTGGAGCAGCGGTCACCAACCAGTGGTCCATGTGGTCCGAAAGATTGGCGACCGCTGCCTTAGAATCAATGAAATATGGTAGTATTTATTTTTATTAAATTTATTGAAATAAACTGATTAACTTTTTTATTCAGATGTTCCATTCTGTCCCACCTGCTCACAAACTCCCTTTCCCACATTCAAACAAAACCTTCTATGGTGGACATAATTCAAAGAAGCATTCATTATAAACTCCCTCTCAACTTGGTCTTGGGGCTCACTTTTGCTGTGATAGGTATACAAGGAAAATGCACATTAATTTAAAAGCCCTTCTTTCACATGTGCTAATAAAGCTCATAAACATATGCAAAAGCAGGATAGAACCAAAATAATGAATTTATTTTTTTGCTGTCCTTAGCAGTCTAGGTTAATACCACCAATACTATTACTTCTGGCTGGAAAAACGATCACTAAAGTATTAACAAAGGTTCTGGGTAATTAGCAGAAAGTGGTTGGTACTAAATATCTGAAAACGGAAAAATATACTCTGTCCAGATGTATTCTCAGTACATACTGCAATGTCTACACAGGCCTGAAAAACTGTCAAGTGTAACAACTGTTATCCTGATAGAAAGTTAAATGAATTTTTTAGAAGGAAACCTATTTCTAATAGATAAAGGATAAAATGTTGATAAAACAAATCAACACCAGAAGCAGTCTTATATAATGTTTTTATAATTTAAGGATGTTTTTAAAAATCAAGGAAAAATATGTTAAATGATGTAAACCAAAAAGAGCAAAAACGGGTATATATATTCAGGTTCCTAATTAGTGTATGACTATGATGCCTTTAAACAATAACAACAAAACAACCAAACTTACCTATAAACACCAAAAAGCATAAGTTAGTTACCAGCAAATGTCTCTTAATGAGTCACTAGTTACCCCTAAAATTGGTCTACCAACTTAACCAAAGAAGGCTGGCTGCTATATGATCAAGAATGGATTAACCTATTTCCAATATAGAAAAAAATGTTTTTTTACTTCAATAAAGTAGGGTCTTAAGAACACAGTGAAAGTCAATTTTTGAGAACTGTGTAACCATAAACAACCTTGTTAAAAGACTATCTGTTGCTCTAAAAGAGTTGACAAACCATTCCATAAAAGTGTACACAGTACATATTCTAAGCTTTGTGAGCCACGTATGGTCATATGGTCTCTCACCTTTTTTAAACAACCCTTTAAAAACATAAAAACCATTTTTCAGTTTGCCAGTTGCACAAAAATAGACCACAGGCCAGATTTCGCCACGACTGCCACCCTGCTCTAAAATATCTGAGGTAACACAATGTCAATAAAGCTGGAGAAAAATCATTTGTGGAATTAAAAAATGAACCATCTGTAGACATCTGTGCTAGGCATTCTGTAACTTGAGAGAGACTGTGCTTTGTGAACTCAGTTCTACTAGGTATAAATTTTCCAAATTATGAAAATGTTTCTTCATGATTTCATTTGAGACTAGTCTAACAAGAAGAATGCCTAATTTGTAATTAGTAATGCAATCTAAGGTTAAAAAATAGTAACTGAGGTAAAATGATCTCAGGTGCCATCTGAATGATGGAATGTAACACTCTACGGCAATATACTTTACAGATATACTTTAACCCTTTGTTGGATAGTAAGGAGAAAGAATAAAGTCAGGACAATCAGCTGCTCAAAATGTGGCACAAATACATAATCGGTGTAGCTTAGTATTAGCTCTTCTGACCTGAAATCAGTGATCATTTCTTCTTAGGCAATGACACCTAAAAATACCAACAACATGATAGTATATAGATAAGTAATTCTACCAGAAGCAACACTTACATAATGCCAAGAAAGCATGCTTCGAGGCCATAAGCACTAGCACTCTCCGGAGGATGTCCTTATTAATTATGTAGTTCTTTATGTGGTAGGTATGATGCTCCACACAAAATGTTAACAATTCCAATACAAGTGCCAACAACTGGGCAGTCTGAAAATCATCTAAAATAAACAAAACACAATTTATATTTAATGCATAATTTTCTTTTTCTCCCCAAATATAAGAACCTAAATTCAAATCAAGTAAAATTCCTTCTATTAACCTAAGTATTTTAAAGTTAAGGAAAAGGAAACTAACATTCACTGAATGCCTACCATGTACTAAGAATGATGCTTTACATTTTTGCTTCATCTAAATAACTCTATGAGGAATTAGTTTTACAAGACCCACGCCTGAAAAGTTAGTAAAGCAGAGATGGGATACAAATGTACTACATCTGCTATATTCCAAGTGTAAGAATGCTCTACCACGTCTTAACACATCCCTCAGCATAGCAGAGGTTCTGCCAGACACATCTAGTCTTTGGTGGAATTATTCTCTCTACTCCTAAGAATGAAGTGTGTTCTGTGCCTCCTTTATTATACATAATGAATCCATACTGAATTACAATGATTGGTGTATCTTCCTCACCAGGCAGTAAGCCTCTGAAAGTATTTTACTAATTTTTTTCAATCCCCCCATTAAGCCCCTAAAGATTATAGCACATGCCTTCCATGCAATGGGTTCTCAATAAATGTTTGATGAATAAAACATGTGGGTCTGGAAAAAAGCCTCAAGCTTTACCTAACAGGAATAAGTAGGTAGGAGAAATGAGTATATCTTGTTTCCAAGACTTGATTCCAAAGTCATTAAATGTAAATTTAACATTTATTTTCTAAGTGGTGCTGTAAGTTAAAATATTCTATACTGATAATTCATATGACAAAATAATATAGTTATTCTGAAAGCTTCAATAAGGAATTTCCCAATGAAGACCCTACAACTACTTTCTAAATTAAACAGACAAGCTAAAAGCAAAAGGAATAAAATGCAGAAGTAATCAATAATCATGTTTTGATTCATCCTCAATGCAAATATAAACAGCTTAATATTGAGTACAAGCTTTGCTCTACTACACATCTGGAGTATAAATAACTTAAAATGAATTTTCTCATAGCTACTTCTATTTATTTCACCTATATAAATGCAAACTAAAAACAAATACTGCCGCCAAAACCGGTTTGGCTCAGTGGATAGAGCGTCGGCCTGCGGACTGAAAGGTCCCAGGTTCGATTCCGGTCAAGGGCATGTACCTGGGTTGCGGGCACATCCCCAGTGGGAGATGTGCAGAAGGCAGCTGATCGATCGATGGTTCTCTCTCATCGATGTTTCTAACTCTCTATCTCTCTCCCTTCCTCTCTGTAAAAAATCAATAAAATATATTAAAAACAACAACAAAAAACCAAATACTGCCAACAAAAAATTGTTTTAAAATTCTGAAGGCGCCCTGGCCAGAAAGCTAGAGTTGGTTAGAGCATTGTCACAATACATCAAGGTTGCGGATTCATCGGGGACAAAAATCAACCCATGAGGGCATACTGGTAAATAAATGGAACAATAAATCCCTCTGCGCCGTCCCATTAAAATAAAATTTAAAAATCCGAAAGCAATTCTTATTTTCTTTGATCTCTGATTATAACACTTTAGAGAAATTTTACTTTGAACACCTCTTCTGAAAATACATTAGACCTCTATGTTAACACCATTGAGTTTCAGAATTCAAGAACTACCAATCTGCATTATCTTACCTTTGCTAGGTTTGTCTTCTGTTGTATTTGCCAGTAAAGGAGCAGTGAGGACATGCATACAGTGTTTGTAGAAGAAACCCAGAAATTCAGTCTTTTCTGTTTTCTAAGGAACCAAAAACACTTCCATGAACTTTAACTGCACTGGTTACTATCAGCAATAATCATTATACTAGCATGATAAACAGAAAAACACCCGTGGCTTACATTGGAAGTAGCTAACATGTTCTCTGGGTCAACTAAAGTTCGAAGCAGGCCCATAAGTTGGACTGCTCCTCCAAGTTCAGGGTCTGTATCACAAATCATATGTTCTATAATGAGGTTGATGAGCAAAATATCCTGGTGAGAAAAATACAATAAGGATCACTTACTATGGGGGAATGGAAAAAGCAAATACTATGACATACTACAGCATTATAGCTAGCTCTAGCAATCTTGTTAACCTCAAACAAAATGAAATGATTGACTGACTTAACAGGTATATGGCAGTGTTTCCCTAAAATATGGCACAGGCACATTATACTAAATACTACCAAAATTAAAGTTTCTTTCCTTTTCTAGTATCTGTAAATCCCTCTGATTAAAGCAAAAACAAAGTTTCAATTTGGTGCTAATAATCTTTACACCTTTTGATAACAAAATATCCTTCCTGAAGAAGGCAAATGGGCCTTAGGTTCATAGCTTTAACAGTAAGAATATTTAGCTAAAATTTATAACATTGTTCTACTTTCACTGCATTTTTATGGGATTCCTTCTATTCATGGCAAATGATATCTATATCTATACTCCATTTATGGAAACGATATAAAGTTTCCACTTTAAGAAAAAAATTAGTTGGTACCTGAATGTCTGAAATCGGGGAAACAAGATTATAATATTTAAAGGAAAACACAGGAGAATAAATGTATTCTATAGACTCCAAATGTCACTATGACTGGTGTTCCTGGCACAAGGAGTAAATAAAAATTGAGAAGGATTCAATGAGAAAATCCCTGCTCTTGCCTATATATGCAATGGTAGGATAGACAAAAAGAAAATGCAGACAGTATATGGAAATGATGATTAAGACTAGGAATCAAGAGACCTACTGCATGTGAGTAAACTATATTAATGTATCTTCAACTAGTGGGTTACAGGACCAATAAGAATAGCCTTTATTTTAATGCAGATATTTTGGCTTTCAAGATAGGTCTATTTTATAAAAGAAAATGGTAATTAAAAAACAACAACCTTAAATATAGAAGTTACTAGACAGTCTACTTCATTTTGACATCACAACACATCAATTAGGATCTTTTTAAAAGTAAAAGTTTATTTTCTCTTTTTGTAAAACTATGGTAAGAGAAAAAGATCCACACAATTCCAGCCTAAGACGATGTGCCCTACTCTCATCCCACTCCTTAGGAAGTTGAGGGCATGCCCTAGCTGGTTTGGCTCAATGGATAGAGCGTTGGCCTGTGGACTGAAGGGTCCCAGGTTCGATTCCGGCCAAGGGCACATGCCTGGGTTGCGGGCTTGATCCCCAGGAGGGGGCGTGCAGGAGGCAACCAATCAATGATTCTCTCTCATCACTGATGTTTATCTCTCTCTCCCTTCCTCTCTAAAATCAATAAAATATATTAAAAAAAAAAAAGTTGAGGGCAGAAAATCTTAGTTTATTATTAAGTAAAAAATTACTTTCAAGATTTTATGGGGAAAGAAGGGTGGGGGAGAATCAGAATCACTGCTTTATCTGAAAACAGAACAGAGCACATATATTTAGGGTTGTCACGTATGCCATACACCATTTACTCTGGGAGTGCCCTTCCCATTACCAGGATATATTCTCTCACTTACTTAAAATATGTATATGTATGAACAAGACAACAGCTTGTTCCTTATGGTTAGGTAAGGGCCCCTAAATACTTTCCAAGGGACTGTGCTTCATTTCTTCATTCTTGATGATTCTGAGACTCAATCCCTAGCAAAGTCAATGTTTTCCTAGGAAAGTTATTAATTCCGCATACAGAATAACAATTTATTGATAAACGATTTAAACATTACAGAAAGTTAATCTCAGAATTAATAAATAATCTAAAAAATTTAAAAAGAAATTTAAGTTGAGCATTAACAAATAACTGCTGTAAGACACACTTTAAAACTGAGACAGTAGCCGATTTAGGGGAAGAATAAGCCAATTGATATTATGGCCACACTTTTCCCAAACATCAACTATTTAAATCTTAAATAAATACAGTTACTGTTAGTGCAAATAATATTTACCTTGTTGGTTATTTTTTGCTCTGTTAACTTCTTACTTACATCATCATTCTGTTGTGCCTCCTGCATGACAAACTCTCGTACCATGGATGGATTATATTCAACCAAGTATGAGAATATATCAGTAGCAGCACTTCGCACCTGTGTATCATCCATGCCCTGCAGATAAAAAGAACTTATTTCTCCTATATTATAAAAACATGGAACTTTTGTATGGCTACATAAATTCAAAACCTAACAAATTATAAGAAAACACTGCAATAAAAAAAAGAGGTAAAGGAAATTCTGCTGCATGTAAAAACCCTTTTCCATGGATAAAGTTATACTTTTTTTATTCCTGTTTACTTTTCTACTTTAACATGTCATCTAATAAGCTGCAAAGTTAACACATTATTATTAAAAACTAGTAAAAATTCGTGCAAGAGTAGGCCTTTTTTCCCCCAGCTGCCAGCACTGTCTTTCCTCCAGCACCCGGGACCCAGGCTTCCCTCCTCCAGCCGCTGCAGGCACCCTTTCTTCCTCTGGCCGCCGCAGGCACCTTGGACCCAGGCTGCTTCCCTCCTCCGGCTGCCCATGGGCACCCAAGACCCGGGCTGGCTTCCCTCCCGCCCTGGCTTCGACAGGAAGGACATCCGGAAGATGTCCAGTCTAATGAGCATATTACCCTTTTGTTATTATAGATACTAGAGGCCTGGTGCACAGCATTCGTGCACTGGGAAGGGAGGGGGTCCCTCAGCCCAGCCTGCGCCCTTGCAGTCGGGAGCCCTCATGGGAATGTCCGCCAAGAGGTCCTTAGCGCTGCAGCGGAGGTGAGAGAGCCTCCCGCCACTGCTGCCCAGTGTCACCAGCTGTGAGCCCAGCTTCTGGCTGAGTGCACTGACCACCAGGGGGCAGCTCCTGTATTGAGCGCCTGCCTGCTCATGGTCAGTGCGCACCACAGCAACAGGTCATTCCGCTGTTCAGTAGATTTGCATATTAGGGTTTTATTATATAGGATGGAAAATTCTTAAGGATTCTTTCAGCACTATGTAAGAACTCTAACACTGGAATTTTAGAGGTCCGCAGTCTCTAGGCATGGCCGGCGACCAAAGCGCAAGCATCTGTCGTGGAAGGGCAGGTCCCAGCTGACCTCTGGGCCCTGGGCAGCACCTGGGTCCCCACGCGCCCTCCTCGGCCTAAGTCACAGTGCCCAAGTCCCCACGCGGAGATGCGGTGAGTGCAGCTGGATGCTGTGAGCCAGGGCACAGCGTGGGCCTCTGGGCCACCCAGTGGTGCTGCACAGAAGCCGTCTGGCCTTGCAGACCAGCTCCTGCACGAACCCATGGGGAGCTTGACCGGCCCCTGTGGTCCCGGCAGCTACGGCCTGGCTCACCCGGAAGAGGCCGCATGAGTGCAGGGTGGGCTCCTCACGGGCAACCAGCACCTGAGAACCTGCTGTCAGAGCCATGTTCCGTGCCACACCCTGGTGGTTAGCGCACTTCATAGTGAGTGGTCAAACGACCACCCGAGGGGACAATGTGCATATTAGGCTTTTATTATATAGGATACTGAGTAATACACAGCTAATATTAAATATTGGCTATAATTAAATACTTGCATGTTACATATGTTACCTTTGTGGATTAAAAACATAGTAGTAATTAAATATAAGGAGAAACAGACTTACAAGGATGACTTCTAAAGCTGGTAGTATGCCCATGTTTGACAAAGTCTTGAAAAAAGCATCTCTGTTTTGAGGTTGTAGCGTTTGGGAAAACGCACAAAATTCTTTTAAAAAGTTAACCTGAAATTAGGAAAAAGGATCAGTGAATATAAAAAAATCAGTTGTTTTAGTTTCGCGTCCTCTATAATATCAAAGTTCTTACCAATTCCTGTCTTTTTTCCTCATCTGTTGCTTCATCTGTTAGTTGTGCAAACAAATCTGTCAGAAATTTTTCATCTTCCTGTGAAATCAAAGGATAAATTATGCTACTTAATGGTAAGAGTATAATAAAAAATTTCAAGATGCTATAACAAAAGATACAAATTGTAATAACTGCAAAAAGGGAAGAAGGTATTGGTGATGCTATTTTTTTTTAAGAGATAAAGAAAAACCAAACTATTAAAGGATAAATTGGAGATTTATACAGAAAGATTGTTCTTTATATTTTGGCAGCACTCTATTTCCTAAGTCTATTTAAGGGCCACATTTTAAATATTTTACTTTTCAGGCCATATGGTCTCTGCCACAACAACTCAACTCTGTTGTTACAGGCCAGATGGTCTCTGTCACAACTACTCAACTCTGTTGTCATAGTACGCAGCCATACAGTATGTGAATGAGTGTGCTGTGTTCAAATAAAACTTTATTTACAAAAGCAGGTATGGGTCATATTTATAGACCCTGGTTTTCATAAGGTTTCGTAATTTTAACTTTAGAAATTAAGGTTCTACAACCTCTCAAATAAAGATTAAAATGAAAATAAAGCTTCCTTGATGTTTAAAGACACAGAAATGACTCAATTTTTTAAAAAGCTACATTCAGAGCTTTTAAAGAAACATTATTTGAAGATAGCCATATACACAATTTAATATGCATTAAATTTTTAAAAGGATTCAAAATACATTCTCATAGGGTAAGAACTTGGAAAGAACCTCAGGTATTATCTTGCCTCCTTATTTTATAATTGAGAGAGATTGAGAAATTTACCCAAAGCCCAATCACAATAGGTAGTAGTAGAGCCTTCTTGATTGCCCATTTAATTTTTTTCCATCACTATTTTAAAGATTTTTGTTTTATTTTAATTCCATACTACCTCAGGCTAGAAGTAAATTCAACATTACTTTAGCCCTACAGACATGCCTAAGTCTAAATATATATATACATACCTACATATATATGTATGTACACATATAATATCCCACTAGATTATAACCTCCATATTCCCTGTTCTAGGTGCTCAAGAAACATTTTATGATACTGAAGTAGTTTGGTTACTCCCGCCTTTACTTTTTCTAAAATGTACAAATAGGCCATACCTAAAATAGCATCCAATTTCAAGATGTATCCAAGATATAATGTGTTCCACCAAAAGGAAATCAAATAATTAAAAAAAGATTCTCTGAACTGCTACATTTGGGGTACAGAAGTAGAAAGAATAAGAACATTTAATAGCATTATGTAGAGTAGTCAATGGTAAGAGATATGATTATGTACTTAAGGTGGGTAAAAACCTGCTTTAAATTATACCTCCATCACTCCTTGTCAAAAATGTGTAAAATTCTCTTCTTCAAAGAAGCACTCACAAGCTGCAATTATTACTTAATAAGTAAAACTGGCATTTTACAGGTATAAAGACCAAGAAAACACAGAAGTGACAAATCACTGCATACCAAGATGAGAACTATGTGGAGCTAAAGAAAAAGACCCATAGCACTCAGAACTACCCAAGGAAACAAGGAATCAAAACTGGACCAGAACACAGGCTCTACTAGGAAGCTAGCAAAAACTAGTTTCATATCAAAGAACACATGGAAATTGGTACCAAAAGCCTTCTTCCTCCTCCACTGTCAATTATAATACACTGTATAGAAGATTACTAGTATACTTACCGGACTGTATTGCCTATATTATTTGTGTCCGTTTGAAATGAATGGAAAACATGTCAAATTAGTCAACATGAACTGGATTTACTACTAGTTCCAGAAAAGTAGGTTTTGGTAAAATTACTTCTATTTGAAGCCCCTTTTTTTAAAGGGTGACAAAGGCCAAAGACACTGGAAATACAGCAATTGTCTAAAAAGATACACTTGTGAAAATTAAATTTGCTGCCTTATTTATAACATGTGCTGCCAAGTAGCTTTTACTGATATTTATTTGCCTCCTTTTTTTATTTAACAAATTCAGGTTTCAAATAATTATTTTGTTTGTAGATCTCAGGTAAGGCTTTATAGTATGTCTTTCAAGTCATATCACCTATCTGTTATTCTTATAATATCATGGGCATCAAAGAAACAAAAAACGGGAAGTATGCAACTCACAAACCTTTCCACCATGCAGACTTCTATTTCAGTTAGAGTAGACTAATTCACATGCTATGGGATATGATATTGAGAGGTTTTTTGGTTTCAGGAGTGTTAACAAATGCAGACTACTGGCCAGCTCAGAGATTTTCAATCGTATTTTGTGTAGAATCCAGAAAATTGCAGCCTATGCCATTCTGATACAAGCACCCTAAAACACCAGACCTGACACTCGGCATACTGTTAAAAGAAAACTTAGTTATTTAAAAGGATCACAAAATTATTTCTGCTGAAGACAATTAAAAGTTTAAATGTTATTGATCCAACGGGTATTGTTTTAAGTAGGAAAAAAAATGATCAAACTCACCTGCAACATACCAACAATCTCTACCTTATTGAAAAAGATGAAGGAGTGAAGTGTTGATAACATATTTTCTTCAAAGACTGAAGGGGTAGGTAGAACCATATCTTGTATATACTGGACTCTGTATGTCTGATGAATTTTTTGTTTCAGCTCAGGATCTGATATGGGAATTACTTCTTTAAACTTGGCTGTTTTTGTTAGAAACTCCCTGTGTTTTCGTGGTTGTGATAAAGCAGGATCATATTCTAAGCATCCAATAACATCCATTATACATTCCTCAGAGAACATAACTTCGAAAAGAGCAGTTCGATTCAAGAGGAAGATGCCTTTGATAATTTCATACAAGTGGTGCAGTCCTTCAATATTTTCCAAATCCTCACATACATGAAAAAGCTCTAAGAGCTTTTTAATATAACCCTCATTTTCCAGTGCTAGTGCAAGTTTTTCACGACGCAGGGGGGAAGGTAAAGATGATGCCACAAGTTCTGCAATTTCCTCAAGACGACTTAATTCACAAGATGGCAATTCTAAACCTGGCGATGACATATCATCAAAACGCTCCTCTTCAGATTCATCTACAAGGTCCTGAGTGATGTCCACTGAAGGGTCCTTTCCTTGAACCTATTAAATCAGATTTATGATAGCTGACAAGATAATCAAGCAAATTAAAATGATATTCTTACATAAATACAAGAGATGTTCTAAGAAAACTATAATAAGCTCAGTCAGTGTGGCCCACTGGTTGAGTATCAACCCATGAATCAGGAGGTCACCGGTTCGAGTCCCGGTCAGGACACATGCCTGGGTTGTGAGCTTGATTCCTGAGGGGAGGGGGGGAGGGGGGGTTGGGCGGCTGTGTGTGCAGGAGGCAGCCGATCAACATCTCTCTTTCATCAACGTTTCTCTCTCTCTCCCCTCCTCTCTCTAAAATCAATAAAAACATTAAAAAAACTGTAATGATAATTTTCAAGTTTGACTCCAACTGCCTACTTTCCTAAGTTACATTTCTACATTTTAAGATATGGAATGAGATTCCTCATAAGTGCAAGGTTTACCAGTAACAGAAACATTCTAGGATATGCTAACCTACCTGTGAACAGAGTGCTCTGTAGACCCTACCTTCAGACCCTCAATGTAGAGGCCTGATATTGAAACATCCACTCACATCTTATATCCATGGCCCTCTTTTCCAACAGACCAGGGCAAGTCTCAGGAACATTCATAGCACTGTACTTCCAGGCTAGTCATCAAACTCCTCAAAGTTAAGCTTTGAGTTAAATTCAAACAAATATCATAATGCTGAAACCATAGACAATATATATAACTGTAAGCAACAAAGAAAATACTTAATGTCAATTATAGAAATCAAGGGCCAAAGGGCATATACAAAATGGCTTTGAACCAAAGTGGGTCACTGATTTGCTGTACACACTGGTTGGTAGGTCCAAAAATATGATTAAGAAAACTGAGTGGGAAACAAGTGTACCCATACAAAAATGGAACCACACAACCTGCTATCCCCAGAATATCTACTACAAGTTAGGTAACCAAACTACAGAAGAGTTTTCCTGTCTACATACATAAACCTTTCATGGTCCTCCAGAAGAAGTCCTAAATTTTGTCATAAAACCCCAAATTTATGTCAGTGTAGGGGCTTTAATTATAAAAAGATAATTTAAGTCTTCACAGCTAAATACATTTTAAGGTAAAAGAGTATTTTTACAAAAGGTCAAAGACATATGTTGAAACAAAACCATTTTGCTCTCTTGGCAAACTGCCACTAGAGTTGCCCAATAGGCCAAATTGAATGGTGAAAGCATGGAAAAATTAGGCCTTACATGAAATGGCCAAGAAACTTAAATTGCTAACTAAGCATAGTTAAGAGATAGTGCCCTGGTCAAGTAGCTTAGTTGGTTAGAGTGTCATCCTGATAAATCAAGGTTGCAGGTTCGATCCCTAGTCAAGATACATACAAGCAACCAATAAATGCATAAATAAGTGAAATAACAAATCAATGTCTGTCTGTCTCCCTCCATACCTCTCTTTTTTAAAAAAATCAATAAAAATGTTTTTTAAAAAAGCTATTGTTGACGAATATTGGAAGGGAAGAAGGCCTGGAATATGTCTTGAAATATGCTGTAAGGTGATATCATCTTGACCTTAACCCAGTGGGCAGTACCACTCACAGGAGGCTAGGCACATTTACAGCTTGTACCTGGCATGATCTCAAGTTTAGCTCTGGATTTGTTAATTACATAAGTTCTCATTATAACTTTAGATTCCTAATTTTCAAGCCATGGTTTAAAAAAAAAAAAAAAAAGGTAGCATTTGATTTTAAAAAAAAAAAGGGAACAAGAGCCTTTATTGTAATGAAAATGCTATCTTGAGGTAATTTGCAAATATAACGTTTAAGAAGGTAATGAATGAAAAGGGTCTGCACTTAAGATACTCTTGGAATCTGATCTGCTCAGGGAATTAAGATGGAATTGTAAAATTTGACAAATATGTTTCAGTCTTACTTTCAAAACAAAAACAACGGAAGAATGGAAACAAAAGGTATAAGCTAGCAAAGAGCTTTCATTAAGAGAAAGTATAAATTTTAGAAGTCAGTCTGGACAAGAAGATAATGAGAATGTGAAGGCCATAAAAAATATAAAAAGGGAAAAGAGATGAGCCCAAACATAACTGCTATCAAAGAGTATACTAGAAATGGTTTCTAGATCAAAAAATGGTGAGGTCTTGAGAATCATGTAAGATCTCAGAGAGAGCAAAATATAATGAATTCCCTAGTATACGCCAGGATCCAGAAATATGATTGAAAAGTATAAACAGGATCATAAAAGAGTGACTGAGAAACAAAATACTGAACACACTATGTAAAAGTTGGAGAAGGTCAGAAAAGAACATTAAATAGCCAGCGATTCCTAGGAAAGCATACAAGTACTATATTAGCTGTGCCCCAAATGAAGATGACTAAGGAAAAGTACAGTAAAAACTAGACAATTATATTAAAGGAGAGCAACAGATTGAGTGCAGGTCTGAGTTAAATATTGGCTTAATAGAAGAAGATTGTGCCCAGAGTGTGACTGCTCAACTCAGAAAGGTGAAGGAGAACAAAACTTGTCTGAATGGGTGCTAATAATTTTAGCATACCCAAGCTCATTAATTTCACCTTTTTTGAGAGAACTTTACAGACAAAACCTTGAGGAATATGCTATAAAAATAATGTAATGGAACAGAAAACAAAGAAGGCATTTAGATGTTAGTCTCTTAGAAGGAAGCGACAGCTTGACAGGTAGGTTAATTTCTGAAAAACACAGCTGAGTAGAATGCATAGCAGAGATAAATTCTGTAAGTTAAGGAAAAACTGTGTCTCAAGGACACTGTAGCTTCTATTAAGGCAGTGGCTCTCAAATTTCAGGGTGCAATAGAATTGCCCAAAGCAAGGGTTGACGAACTATAGCCAAACTTGGCCTACCACCTGTTTCTGTAAATAAAATTTTATATGAAGAGAACCACTCCCATTTATTTAAGTGTTATCTATGGCTATTTTCGCACTAAAACAGCATATTTGAATAGCTGTTAAACTGAAAGTCTAAAATACTTAGTTTTCGCCCTTTACAGAGAAAATCTGACCTAAAGTTCTTATAAAAGCCGTGCTCTACCAGGCCAGTGTAGCTCAGTGAATTGAGCATCGTCCCATGCACTACGTGGTCACTGGTTCAATTCCCAGTCAGGGCACATGCCCGGGTTGTGAGCTTGATCCCCAGTAGGGGGAGTTGCAAGCTCAAACCCCAGTATTCAGGAGACAGCTGATCAATGATTCTTTGATCAATGATTCTTTCATCATTAATGTTTCTATCTCTTTTCCACTCCCATCCTATCTAAAAATCAATAAAAACATTAACAAACAAACAAACAAAAATAAACCATGCTCATGCTGCCGGTCTGAGGACTAAACCTCGACAACCACTGTATTAAAGAATCTGCTCAAGCCGAAACCGGTTTGGCTCAGTGGACAGAGCATCGGCCTGCGGACTGAAAGGTCCCAGGTTCGATTCCGGTCAAGGGCATGTACCTGGGTTGCGGGCACATCCCCCGTAGGAGATGTGCAGGAGGCAGCTGATCGATGTTTCTCTCTCATCGATGTTTCTAACTCTCTATCTCTCCCCCTTCCTCTCTGTAAAAAATCAATAAAATATATTTAAAAAAAAAAAAAGAATCTGCTCAAGATTGTTCTCCATCTAAAAGAAATTTTAGAGATAGAGAAACTATCCTTAAGATGCAATGGTCTAAATGAGTCCATAACAAGAGCCAATGACTTAAATCATTGGAGCACATAAAATGCATTCACAATAGATTATGGAGATTATAGACTAAAGTACTTGTCACTAGGAAAGTCCAGAATCAACTAGAACATACAAGATGAAGTTGAAGAAATAGTGAAGAGCCACAAAGGTTACTGAACAAAGAGTGATATGATCAGACTTGCATTTTTAAAAAGACCACTCTAGCAATGTTATAGATTTGAAAAGACCAGTCAAGATGAAAGCAAAACAAAAACAAAAACAAAAAAAACAACACAAAAAAAAACAGCAAAATGATGGTGGCTTAGTAAACTGTGATAGTGAAAATGAAGATAAGTGAATAGATTTAAGATTTAGAATTGAGCAACTGAATGAATATAAGGGGTAAAGGAAGGATAAACACAACCCTCAAGTTTCTGGTTTCAGCAATTGGATGGCATTTACTCAGATGAGATGAGGGATATAGGAGAATGAACAGATCTAAGTGAGATTATGTTTGGTTTTGAATTATTAAACCTGAGATGCAAGTGAGCCCTAATGGATGAGCTCTCAAAGGCAGCTGAATAGAAAACTGGCATCCAGCCCTGGCTGGGTAGCTCAGTTGGCTAGAGCTTCATCCTGATACACCAAGATTGTGGGTTCAATCCCTGGTCAGGGCACATACCAGAATCAACCAATGAATGCATAAATAAGTGGAACAACAAATCAATTTCTCTCAAATCAGGAAGAAATTAAATAAATAAATAAATAGAAAACTCTGGCATATAGCAAGGGTCTGGGCTGGATGTCTGGTGTCAAGAAACTGAACTTTTCTATAATTCAAGCTTTTCACAGAAAGCAGTAAATATAAAAGATCTATATGAAATGCTTGCGTATAGGATTTATTTAAAATCTTGGGCATTAGCTGAAAGCACAGCAAAAACCCCCCCACAAAATACTTAAAAATATGTTGGTTTTCTAGTTTTTAAAATTACCTGACATATTTTCTCCCAAATTTCATCACATCCAGCTTTTTCTTGAAAGCTAAGGGCCAAATCATAGTTTTCAGCTTCCGACCACACAATCAAAGTATCCTTGGAAGAAAAAAAGAAGTCTGAATTATTAACATACATTACCACAAACTACTTCCAAGTATAAAGCAAATTAAGAAAACAAAGAATTGAGAATAGTACTCATTTTTACTTTTTGCAACACTGGTATCAGTAATTAACTATGCCTTTTTATACTTCACTTGAAAACTCTTTTTCTTTAGAAATTCAACCAATATATGGAAAGCATGACAAAATGAGCATACAATCTAAATGTACTAAAACATACAGGGTGAACATTTTATCCTATGCTTGCACATTAAGTTACAATTTAGGCTCAAAGAAAAGTCTGAGCATTTAATAACTAGGGTATATTATGAGAATGGGATTGATAAACCTAGCTCCTCCTCCTCCTATTGTCAACATCAAGTGCTCTTTATCTGGGGCCCATGAAGTATTGGCTAAATGTGTAGTGAGTATTCATCTAGACAGTTTTTAAACATGCACCAGTGTTGTGGTTCAAGAAGCAAGGTCCTACCACCACTTTACACTTACTCACTTTTTTTAATAACAGTAAGTTTAATAAACAGTTTTTATTAAGACATAATCTCAGCAAGACACTACACTTAAAACAGAGACCATTTTATATCCCCTGTAATATAAAATAATGTGTGTTCTAAAATATGCATGGTATAATAAAAATATTTATAGGGTCTAGGTATCTTCTCAAACTTACTGACATGCACACAGTTTCACAGCAATCAACCATTTCAAAAAAAGGGTCCTCTAATTGAGAGAAGTCTATGAAATGTTGAAGGACACTAGGGAGAGTTACATTTAAATCCAACTGATAAGAAACTGGAAAGAGCCAATCAAAGGCTGGCTAAGCATCTATTAGGGTACTAAAAGTTCCTGTATTGAGGGGGAAACATGATTAGATTATATTTAAGGTACCTTAAAGGATATCTATTAACACTGTGCCAGTTTCTAATACTTTTCATTATCAAAGACACTTCTTACTATATATAAATGGATCCCATGTTTAAAAATTTGTCTGCTAAACTTGCATATTAACTCTGTTCAGTCAAGTATGTAACTGTCCATCATAAGACCAATATATTCTCTCACTGAACTAAAGTGATGTTAGCCAGAAGTATACACTTGATCAGGCTGTGCAGCATTACTAATACAGTGGACCCTCAGTTTTTTAACTTAATTGGTTCTGGAAGGCAGTTCAAGAAGCAATTTGTTTGAAAACTGAATCATTTTTCTCCATTAGAAATAATGTAAATTGAATTAATCTGCCAGACCCCCAAATGATTCCATCGTAACCTTTCTTATATACAGTACATATCTAAGCTCTATCGTTCTTACAACTTTCCTTTTCATTTTTCTCCTATTACTAACCTAAGATTCTTCAGATCCATGGTGACTTACTGTATATATTTAGTAATCAGCAACAAAAGCCAAAAAAAAAACCATAAAAATATTCATGGCACAATTTCTTGAGATGTTAACAACGCAAGATTTAGCACTAAACTCATACTCCCACATTCTCTTCTTTGATTCCTGAAAGACACATGACTGACTGTGTTGTTGGATCGAGAACCGAAATTTTGTTCGACAACCAAGATGTTTTTCCATGAACAACTTGGCTGAGAACCAAATTGCTCAAGGTGGGAGACGTTTAAGAACTGAGGTTTGACTGTAGTGGAAATCTATAATCTTATTCAGAATTTTTAAAAAGAGCTCAAATCCCCCTCTTTACTATCTTCAAGAACTTCTAGAGATCATGGATCTCAGGCAGGTAATCTGTTCCACATTGATGAGTAGCTGTTCAGGTTCAAAATAATTTACATGAACATTATAAGATCAACATGCCAGAAATTATCTCCCTGAGCCTTAGTTTCTTCAACTTTAAAATGAGTACTGATGCATACTGTTATGAAAAGTGGTGATAGCACCCACTGGAACAAATCTAAAACCATCACATTAGTATATAAGATAGATTTTTACAACTTGCCCTTCTGTTTTCCTTGAAGAGCCTAATTTTCATCAAATCACCTTGCCTGTTAATCAATAGGTTAATCATTAATAGACATGGATTTGCTCATTCATCCTCAAAATAGACTCAATCTTTCCTTTTTCTTAGGATATGCTTTTACATTTCAGCTAAAACCTCAAAACATGAATTTATGTATTTAAGTATAAAATATCAAAGCCAAATAGTCTAGTCTCCAACCATTCAAATCAAACCTAAAGTTTTCTTAAGAACACTAAATACAACAAAGACCATTAAACTACTAGAAAAATGTTTCATATTGTACCAATGTTTTGGGACAAATAAATCACCATTAAGTAAATTTAGGAGTTAGTATCAGCTTTCCTATGTATTCTCTGTGTGTTTTCAAGCAAGTCACAATCTTTAGGCATCAATTAATGTGCAAAATAAAGACAATACTGATTTCCTTCTAGCAGTATTTTAGTGTTGGTGATAAAGCAAAGCACTTTTATAATTTATAAAATGATACATGCATATATTTATAAAGTAACATATGTATGAACGTGTTGGCAATATTCTTTATTTTAAATTATTTTATCTCCGCACCTTCAGGGCAATGAGGAAACTGATACCGATTTCACTGGCTTTGTAGAGCAGTATGTGTGTGAGTTCTAAATAAATACCATTTGTCGATAGTGCTAGTAGTACTAAGTGAGGGAAAGATTTACTTTCTGGTATCTCTTACATATCAAAAAAATACAAGAAAGAATATACTCAAATTGAAAGTTGCCTTAAAAACTGTAACATCAGTATAAAGTCCTCTTCAGGCTATATAAGAAATCAGATTCTTGCCCTGGCCAGAATCTTAGTAGCTCAGTTAGTTAGAGCATCGTCCCAATATGCCAAGATTGGAGATTTGAACCCTGGTCAGGGCACATACAAGATCAACCAATGAATGCATAACTAAATGGAACAACAAATCAATGTTTCTTTTTCTTTTTCTCAAATCAATAAGTAAAAATTTAAAAATGAACAAATCAGATTCTTATCTACACTGAGTTGCTGTAGAGGGATACAAATATTTCTTCTGCACTAGCATCTACAACAATGAAGGACTTGTGTTAATGGCTGATGATTACATCAGTTGCCACTTTTTTTTTACACTTTAGGCAGAAACAATAAGACTGAGTTGTTTTACCTTTTGAGTATCAAAGCTCACCTGCTAGGCTACCTGGAACATAAACTTGGCTTAATACAAATCAAGGTTTTTTTAAAATTTAGAATGATTGTTTCATATGCTAAAAATTGATAGAAATTGTATTTTAGAATTAGACTGGCAAAGTATGTTGTAATCTGTTCTTAATTTTTCATTATAAGGAATCAGAGAGTAAATTTTCATTCAATCACCAACTGAGAGGATAATATGCAAAATAAAACACATCTTCAAATTTTTACCTGTTGTTTCTGGTATGCAGTGTTAGGATTTATTTTGGATTCTAAAAGTAGAGAGCCTAGGAAACAAAAAAGATATTCCATTATGTAATTGCAAAGCAGCAAAACGATATATTCTTTACATACACACATATTTTCTTTTCTGAACATCTGATGCACATACAATTTCAGCTAAGGAAATTTCTTATTACAGGAATTACCACACTTCTCCATCTTCAAATAATTTATCTCATTGTAAGCTAATTTGCACACTTCTGATGCCCCCACTCTCCCACCAGCAGTAGCATAAGACTCATGATATTTAGAAAATAACTACTGCTTTGTGACAAAAAGCAAATTTTAAAACTAAACTTTTCCCTCATCAACCAGTTCGTTTAACCCCCAATGCACTAATCTAATGTCAGGTTCTGGCCCAAAATGCTTAAGAAGCAGGTTTCTTTGCACCTGTCTCTCACCCAAAGCTTTCATTTCTTCTCATATAACACTTAACAGCTGCTTTACCCATCCCAAAGAGTAACTAGACAGTTGAGAAAAGGGCGCTTATCAAAAGTCTTCAACTAACTTTGTAAATATTCTTGTACTGTTTTAACTACCAGAACAAAAATTGTATTCTATTATTTCCCAAAGAAATCAGAGTATGTTAGGTATATTATGGATCAAACTTATTTTTTAAAAATGAATCATGGCATGTAATTACACTTACAACATGCTTTCCATGAGAAAATACATCCCCCAAAAAACCTATTTTGAAATATATCATGCCCTAAAAAAAAATATTCATCTCTAGAAATCTACATAAATAAGACAGTAGAGTGAACAAAACAACTGGATTACTTTGTAACATTTCAGAAGATGCAAGAGGTCTAGTGTCATAGAACTAAGGCAACTAAATAAGTAATGCTTCTTTAAAAGTGAAACTGCACAAAAGCTCAACCTAACCGAAATAAAAAAAAATGATCAAAATTAAAAACGTTTGCTCTGGCCGGTGCTGGTTGAGCATTGACCCATGAACCAGGAGGTCATGGTTTAATTCCTGGTAGGGCACGTGCCTGGCCGTGAGCTTGATCCCCAGTGGGGAACGTAGAGGAGGCAGCAGATCCTAGATCAGCCGTGGGCAAACTACGGCCCTCGGGCTGGATCCGGCCCGTTTGAAATGAATAAAACTAAAAAAAAAAAAAAGACCATACCCTTCTATGTAATGATGTTTACTTTGAATTTATATTAGTTCACACAAACACTCCATCCATGCTTTTGTTCCGGCCCTCCGGTCCAGTTTAAGAACCCATTGTGGCCCTCGAGTCAAAAAGTTTGCCCACCCCTGTCCTAGATTCTCTGTCATCACTGAAATTTCTCTCTTTCCCTCTCCCTTCCTCTCTGAAGTCAATAAAAATATTAAAAAAAAAAAAAAGACGTCATTGGCAGTGTTTGTAATGATAAAAAACTAGAAACAATCTCTATGCCAGATGTTCTCAAAGTGTGGGGATCTTAAGGGGTCTGGAAAATCAAAATTATATTCATACTAGAGACCCAGTGCATGAAATCGTGCACTTGGGGGGGGGGGGAATCCCCTCAGCCTGGGCCTGCGCCCTCTCGCAGTCTGGGAGCCCTCAGGGGATGTCCAACTGCCGCGGAGGCAGGAGAGGCTCCCACCACCACTGCTGCACTTGCCAGTCTTGAGTCCTGCTTCTGGCTGATCAGTGCTCCCCTTGTGGGATTGGGCCAAAACTGGCTCTCCGACATCCCCCGAGGGGTCCTGGATTGCGAGAGGGCACAGGCCAGGCTGTGGGACCCCACTGGTACATGATCAGGCCAGGGAGGGACCATAGAGGGCTTCAGGGTGTGTCCAGCCCATCTCGCTCAGTCCCGATTGGCTGGACCCCAGCAGCAAGCTAACCTACCCATCGGAGCATCTGCCCCCTGGTGGTCAGTGCACGTCATAGCGACTGGTCGACCGGTCAACTGTCTTCCCCCTGGTGGTCAGTGCTCATCATAGCGAGCAGTTGAGCAACCTTAGCATATCATTAGCATATTACGCTTTGGTTGGTCGGTTGTTCTGCCATTCAGTCTATTTGCATATTACCCTTTTATTATATAGGATTACGCTCTGATTGGTTGAACAGCCAACAGGTCAATCAGACACTTACTATATTAGGCTTTTATTATATAGGATTACTAAAAGGTGATTTGAATTTTCTATCCTTATTTTTCTTAGTGTCCGTACTGTGATATTGTAACAGGCTAAATGAAGAGGAGAATCATCCTTTTAAAAAAATTAAGCCAGGCACTAAAGAGGTTTGTAAAACTATAAAATAATGATACTCTTTTTCATTAAATTTCTTTTTAGAAAAGCTCTTGAAAGTCTTAGTTTTAATTTCTAATATAGTAAATATCAATAGATACAACCTACATAAACAAAAGCTTTTGGGGGGTCCTCAATTTTAAGTGTATAAAGGTATCCTGAGGAAAAAGTTTTGAGAAGTGCCACAAACAATGTACTGTGTGAATTAAACATATAGTGGAATATTATTCTACTTTTAGATGAGATAGATATCTGTATCCAGACACTAACAGATGCACCAAATATACTGACAAAAAGGACGTCTATACAACACTCAGGAAATGGGGGAACAACGGTAGTAGAGGGGAAATGCCACTCAGAACACCACCAAGACAATTATGGGTCAAAGCAGTCATACACTGACAGCAAGAAAAACTCACAATAAAACAAATAGTACACTTTGAGTATAGTTAAAAATGTTTCCTCCCTGCTTCCCAATACCTTGGTTCCTCCTATAAAATGCAATGTGAGAGCTTTTTTCCTTTCTTTTTGTATCCTGTTGCCAAGCCCCAATAAACCTCATCAAAACAAACACCTCCCAGGAGTGGGGTGAAGGGTAGTTGGTAGTGCAGACCAAATTATCATTCCAAAAAGTTTAAATTAGCCTGGATGCAGCCCACAGATAGCTTGTTTGATTCCTAGTCTAAAAAACAAATTCATATACGTATGTAAAAATTTTAAAATGAAAAGATTTTACATTATAATAAATCTAGATGTCTTGCTGGGTGCAGGAAAAGACCACAACTATCCAATCAAAGAACCAACACACCCTGGCCGTGTGGCTCAGTTGGCTGGAGCATTGTCCTATATACCAAAATGTTTCAGGTTCATATGGTAGGCAACTGATAGATGTTTCTCTCTCCCTTCCTCTCTCTCTCTAAAATCAATAAAAACATATCCTTGGCCCTGACCGGTTTGGCTCAGTGGATAGAGCGTCGGCCTGCGGACTCAAGGGTCCCGGGGTTCGATTCCAGTCAAGGGCATGTACCTTGGTTGCAGGCACATACCCAGTGGGGAGTGTGCAGGAGGCAGCTGATCGATGTTTCTCTCTCATTGATGTTTCTAACTCCCTCTCCCTCTCCGAAAAAAAAAAAAAATATATATATATATAACAAAAACATATTCTTGGGTGAGGATTTTTTAAAAAATTCAATACACCAAGACTTATGGTTGGAAAAAATAATACCTCATAGGGATGTTGTAATAACTGAACATTTATATTAAAATGCCTATCCTAGTATCTAGTACATAATTAGCACTCTTGTTTTTTTAGGGCATGAACAGAGTATCATCTCACTGGCATCACTGTACTGATGAATATAGTAGAAAAATTAGTATTGAAAATGATGATCCAGAAACACATTACAAATGAAAGGTTAACTAACAGGCTCGTTACACTGCTTAAAAAAAAATTCAAGCATATATTTAAGAAACATTACATGAAAATTGTTGCATTTTAATCTCTGGTATACAGTTTTATTGAGCTAGAAAATTCATTTATTTAGAAGTTATTTCCTTCTATTAGAGAACTGAGATATTACAGTCTCTATAACGTCTGTGGTTCTATTTTTAATATCAACCAATAACCAATCAGATTCAGGCAGTATGGGATTATCTTAGGTCTCGTCCTTACTTTTGATTTGGATAAACACTTAAGGATTTCAGAATGAACAGCTCCAGCTTTGTCACTCCTGAGTAAGCAGTTAAACCTCTAGGCCAGTGGTTCTCAACCTTCCTAATGCCGCGACCCTTTAATACAGTTCCTCATGTTGTGGAACCCCCAATTTCATTGTTACAAATTGAACATAATTAAAGCATAGTGATTAATCACAAAAACAATATGTAATTATATATGTGTTTTCCGATGGTCTTAGGCGACCCCTGTGAAAGGGTCGTTTGACCCCCAAAGGGATCGCAACCCACAGGTTGAGAACCGCTGCTCTAGGCTTTTCCAGTATATAGTTCTTATCAATGCTCAAAGCTAAGGGCAGGGAGGGGCTCAGGTACAATGCTTCATTGGTAAGAAAAAACACCACCAAAAACGAGTTAATGGAAGTCCAAATCTCATCTGGATAGGAGACTAGTGAATGCTTTATACCTATAGCAGGTCTGTGTTCTAAGTCCCCTCTCTTCCTGATTTTGTGGTCCACCAAATTACAGATGATATATAAAAACTGAAATGGTTTAGGAAAAAAAATTGGTAGCATAGGCCACACCTATGTCAAGTCTTCACTAGCCCCATCAACTATATCCAATGTAGTTAATGCCCCTCAACTTTGTTATCACTTGCAACAGATGATAAATAAGGGTTTGGTTATCCTAAGCCTATTAATTTTCTACAACATAGGTCTACACAAGAAAAAAGTATTTAAATCAACTTTTCAAATGAACTATTTCTTTGTACTGATACTAAGCTCTTCTTGGTAGCTAAATCTGAAATGCTTCCTGTATGCAAGATTTTAAGAATAGCAATGAAAAATGCTGATGCCACCTGGCCGGCGTTCCCAGTGGTTAGAGCATCAGCCTGTGCACTGGAGGGTCTCAGGTTCGATTCAGTTGCAAGTCTGATCCCTGCCCTCCCCAACTCCAGGCACATGTGGGAGGCAACCAATTGATGTGTCTGTCACTTAACATACTTCTCTCTTCCTTCCCCCTTCCTTCCACTCTCTCTGAATACCATTGGAAAAATATCCTCACTACTCTGGTGAGAATTAAAAAACAAAAACAAAAAACTGATGCTTTCTTTGTTCATTTCTCTCACCACAGCAGCCAAAACAAGACAGACTTTCCCACCCCAAAGTGTTCTGACCTCCTTTTCTAATTATAGTAGGAGTAGAGGCAACCAAGTTCTACCAGAGGCAGGACAGAACTCCAATTTTTACCATTAGTTAGCAGTGCTACCTTGACCAAAACATTTCCCCATGTCTCATTTTCTTCATGCCTCATTGAGAATTTAAATCAACTTTTTATTAATTTACAGTGAGAATTTAACCTTTTAAACTCTGAAAGTCAAGTCAGATAATAGATAAAACTATTCTGAAATGTAAAAAATACTTTATGAAATGAGGTAAACTATCTTATTAAAGAAAAATACATGTTCCTACTATCACTTGCCAATAGGAACCTATTGAATAAGGATGCGATGCAGAAAATGGGCTCAGTGGCTTGTTGGGACATCTATCCTTTCCAAGGTAAAACGGGCTGCTACAGATTAGCCAAGCCACTCAGCTTCATGGGGAAAGAGCATACTTACCCAGACAGATGTGCCCTGTAATTGGGAGGCCAGAGTATTTCCATTCAGAAATTGCATTCCTGATTTTCAGATGAGTGTCTAAGCTACTCTAACAAGATAAATGACTCATTGTATAGAAAATGGTAAATACTTTCTATTTTATTCATCACAATAAAAAGAAACTTCTCAATGATCTTAAATGGAGAATGAGGAAAGCACACAATAACCGATAACCCCAACTAGCAGTCAATACAAAAACTCCCATGTGTGGCTTGAAGATAGATAAACTATAATTTTAAAATCTTCAGGCTAAATTTTTTTTTCATTTTCTTTGAGATAAGTCTGAATCTAAGCATAAAGCAGCAAATGCAAGTAGACAATATGGGAATTTAAGACTGAACAATTAATGATAATAATATAATTGATACTAGTTTTAAGTCATAGACTAGATATCTCAATCAAACTCAGTTTGAACACTGACCTTGCTTCTTAACTAAGTTGTTAAGAAACCTCTCTAAACCTCAGTTTTCCTATCTGTAAAATACAGCTAATAATAGGTCCTATACCAGAGGATACCAATAGAGTCTTTGGCACATAGTAGGCACTCAAAAAAAATTGGTTATTCCTATTTGCAATTTTCCTGTTAGAAAAAAAAACCCGATTACTCATCAAATTAAAGATTATTTACAACAATATTTCACAAATATTTACAATTTTCTAAACCCACTCTTTGGATTTAGTTTTCTTTACAATGTAAATTTAACAAGTGTACATCAGTTAATTTTTCTCTAATAGGGAAAGAGATGAAATAAGTCCATTGTTTCAGCCATTCAACCAGCCTTATTGCTAGATCCCAAACCTTCCAAAGGGAGGGAAGGAGGTTTTGGGCTATTTCTAGAGTAGTGAAAATAAAAATGAGGGGGAAGGGAGGGATTCCCGTATTATTATGTTAAAAGAGTATGATTCCCCATACATAGAAGACATTTATGACTTTGAGATTTAATGCTTAAAAACAGTTTTTAAGAAAAGACTTTGAGTTCAACTAAATACATGATGTGAAATAGGATTTTGTCTCACATTTTAAGATTTCAGAATCTTAATGGCAAATCTACTGATGCTTTCATTTCAAAAGTTAACTGAACCTACAAACAAAGCCCATGCCTTCCAATTTACTATGTAAAAAATTTTCCAAGCATCCCAAAATGTAGAGGTTAATAGTCATACACTAACACTTGACATTCAAACTTATATTTTAATAGTCCTCAGAAAAAAATATACCCGATGCATTCAAAACCCTTTAAAATGTCACCAAAAGGAAATAATTTTTCTCCAGTTTTAAGTTATTTTTGGTAGCCATATTAAGCTAGCTAACCTGTTGGCAATATACTCCAAATTACCATTCTTCCATTCAAATTGAAAATCAATGTTCCTAGAATCTTCAATTACACAAGGGTGAGTCTTTGTTTTTTATGTAAGTGGAATTCTGGGTAGAGAGTCCAATTAAAAGTCTTGCACCTGAAACTTGTATAATTTTGTTAATAGTGTCACCCCAGCAAATTCAATAAAAAGGAAAAAAATTTAAAAAGCAATTTGAAAATAGTTTTACCTGACATGAACATTGTCTTTAAGTGAAATTCACCGTAGGCCACAGAGGGAATTGGCAATCACAAAAGAAAGTCTTTAAAAAGGTGAAACCTTTATTTTATTTTTTTTAACAACTTGGTCTTTGAACCTTGAGGGCTGTTTCCAAATATTTGAAGCATAGGGCAGATTCGAACGGTTTTAAAGATTACCTGCCAACTTTCCCCCACCTGTTAACTGAACCAAATAACGAATATACCTTTAAGCAATCAAAACAGCTGGCATCGAATGATTCCAAACTTGCAAGACCTTTACACAGTGAAACCACACACGAAATTCCGCACTGCTAATGAAAAGGAAAACTAACAGTGCGGAATCCGACTCTACTTTCTCACAGCAAAGAAGCATTTTTCCTCTACGGTGTGTAGAGGTGCCTGAACCGTGGAACCAGTGTAGCCAACCTGCAACAGGATCAGAAAGATGTAGAAGTGCTTTAAAAGGAAAAAAAAAAAAAGCAGAGCGAAGTGTTCTCCAAAGAGGGAAACGGCGGAGAACTCCCCAGCTCCGAACGGAGTTGCGGGCCGGCTTCGCAGACCGGTGAGCTGCGGCGGCAGGTCGGATGGATCGGGGCCTTTCTCAAGGTCACTGTCGCGCACAAGAACCGCACGGCCCGACTCCCGGTCCGGCTCCGACCTCCCCTCACTCCTCGGGGGCGCGGCACAGCCCGAACCCGCCGGGCCCCGCTCGTACCCGCAGGTGCCGCCGGGCGCCGGGAGCAAGAACGCTTCCAGCGCTCGCCGAGCAGCGCCGGGGCCGGGGGACCGGCGGCCCGCCCTCTCCCGAGGCGGCGGGCGCCCCCTCCGTCCTCGTAGGAAGTGGCCACCAGCTCAAAAGGGACCCGGGAGGCGGGTCCCGCCGCGCAGGGGGGTCACTCACCGTCGCTCTCCGCCCTGACGAGCAGGGACATGCCCTTCAGCCGCTCCACGTAGCCGGACGACACGTGCCCGGTGCCCCGGTCGTCCCACTGCCGGTCCTCGTTGAGCGTGTAAACCTTCACCCGCCGCCTGGTGTCGGTCATCGTGCCGCCCAGGGGCCGGGGCAGAGGCCCCGCCGGAGTCGCCCAGGAAGAGGGGCCGGGGAGGCGGCAGCCGAGGCGGAAAGACGCCCGTAAGCGGAGGGCTCCCCGGCTTCACTGCCGCCACAGGCCGCTGCGGGGCCGCGCAGCCGCCCGCATGGCCCGCTCCCGGGCAGAGCTGTGGGCCCCCGCCTTTCCTCGCCTCCGGGACCTCGGCGCTATTGTCCAGCCCCGGCCAGCCCGGCCGTCCCGAGGGGGGCGCGCAGCGCTTCGCAGCCTCCCGCCCGGCCGCGGAGCCAACTCGGGGCGCCGGTCACTGTCCTGCTCCCGCTTCCACCATGTCGTCCGCGAAGCCGCTTCCCGCGCCGCCGCCGCCGCCTCCTCAGGCGGCCGCCGCCATGTTTTCCTTCCTTATACCTGGCCCTGCCACCGCAGCCGGCGGCTCCGCTCCGCTCTCCTGCTTCGAGTGTCCCACGCCGACAGGCGCCTGCCCCTGCCGCAGCTGCTCCCCCTGCGCGGGAGACGCCGAGAGCCCCCAGGAGCCGAGCGCCCCAGGCTATTGGAAACCTCTTTCCTCCGCCGCTGCCACCGCCTCTTCCGTCTTCCTCACAGAGCCAAAGCCGCCGCCATCTTGGTTCGCCCCTCAATAGCGGCGCGCGGGGCCACCCAGGCAGCAGCTGCAGGGGCGGCCCGCTGACCCCACCATTTAAAGAGACAGGAGCGAGGCCGGGAGCCTCGCTGCCTCGAAGGCCTCGGACGGAGGCGGGAGGCGGGCGCCGAGGGGCGGAGGCGGCGGGAGCACAGGGTGCGGAGGTGGGGGAACGCTGGTCGCGCCGGTGACGGCCGGGCTCCCTCGCGCTCCCTGCACGCACCGTCGTGCGAGCGCGGGGCGGCGTGTGCGTGCGTGCGTGCGTGCGTCGATCCGTCTGCGTGCGTCGCGCCCTGTGTTCGTCATCAGCCCGGCTCGGGGATTCGGTGGGGTGGTGGACCCGCCTCCTGCCGGGCGGTGGCGCTCGTGTTCTGGGCCCTCAGCGAGCTCGGTTGTCGGGGACTCGGCGGCTCGCGGTACAGCCCGCGGTACTCGGCCTGGGGCCGCAGCGGCGCGCCCGCTTCTACGACTGTCTTTTCCCGGCCGCCTCTGGGGCTGGGCTGGGCTGGGGACCCGGAGCCTCTCGAACTCGAGGCGGTTGGGGACCTCCTGGGAAAGGCCACAGGTTTGGGCAGAGAGGACAGCCGATGGCTTTGGGAGCTGTGTGGGGCACTCGCTGGTGTTGCGAGTGTAGAAACTGGGGACATTTTCTTGGCCTGGGACCAAGTCCAGAAAGTGACTAGTCTTGCCCTGGCCGGTGTGTTCAATGGTTACAGCGCGTGGGCCCACGGACGGAAGGGTCGCGTGTTCGGTTCCGGTCGAGGGCACGTACCTGGGTGCAGGGGAGCCAGTCAATGGACGTGTCTCACATCCATGTCTGTCTGTCTGTCTGTCTCTCTCCTCTAGTCCCTCCCTCCCCCTTCTACTCAAAAAATCACTGGGAAGGATATCCTGGGTGAGGATTAAAAACCAGAAAGTGACTAGTGTGAAACCTCACCTTGCAATTCAGCTGCTGCCTCCATTTCATTATCCTTTGTCAGCACAATGATTTCCTAGCCGTCCATGTTGCAAAAAGAACTTGAGGGACTAACAAGAATAAAACATGATACTGAGGAGTCAGGATAAGTAATTCTCAAAGTTACAGGTTAAGCACGGTTAATCTTCATAAGAAATAACATTCTGATTATTCCTTTCCTGCAAGTAATAGGCACCATGAGAGGGGCTTTTCCCGTTTCCCAGGCTGTCTAGATCACGGGTGTCCACTAGAAATAAGATGCGAGCCGTATATGTCATTTTATATTTATAGTAGCCACTTTGTAAAAGGATAAAGAAACTGCTGTCATTTATTTTAACAATTTTCTTGAGTGCAAGCTCTTAAAAATATTAATAAATAAATAATGAGACATTTTACATTCTTTTTTTTTGTACTAAGTTTAAAATGCAATGTGTTTATTACCCTTAGTGTAAGTTTCTATTTGGATGCTAACTTTTCATTGGAAATACCTGATCTGTATTTAGATTTAATTAAATTTGCCATCAAAAAATATTCACATGCTCGTTATTTCAAACATACTTAAAATGTTTCCAAAACGGAATCAACTACAGTACCAATTTTTTAATTTAAAATTTAATTAAAACTAAGTGTAGTTTAGAATTCAGTTCCTCTGGCCGCATTTCAAGTGCTCAGTAGCCACACGTGGCTATGTCTACCCTCAGGGCAGGTTCAGGTGGTGAACACTAACAGGAATTTCACATCAAACTTGCAACTTTGAGTTCTAACCATCTCTTCAGAAGGAGGCCTGAGCTCTTCCTCCCCCAGCGTGTCAACTACAAAGAAGTGTTTGAGAAGGCAGCTTGAGAGTTCCATCATTTACAAACAACATGAAAATTAGAGATCCTGAAGAGATTGAAGAGGAAGAGCAGGTGGCTGCTGAAAAGGCTGTGACCGAGGAGGAGCTTCAGGGTGAATGGACCGCTCCCGCTCCTGCGGTTGGCTGCTGTGCAGCCTGAGGGTGCAGGCAGGTCTGAGGGCGCAGAGCGCTCAGCCTGCCAGGAAGACTGGTCTGCAGCCCTCACTGCTCACCAGAGTGGTCCTGAGCTGTTCTTCCGCAAACTCAGAATGGAAAGAAGGTGGATGGGAAATAAAGTTTATTTAAAAAAATCCTGGAAAATTATAAAAAACAAAGTAATTGTTTTTTGTTATAAAAAGTAAAATGCAATCATTTCAAGCATCAAGACATGGCAATAATTTTGTCCACTTTGACACAGAAAGGTATCATTAAATGTACTCACGTTATTGCTTATTTGATCCCCAAACCAAACCTGAAATAATTTGTGGAAAAATCATGTTTTCTTATAATGTACTTTTAAAGTGAATTGAATATCAGGGATTATTTGTTGAATAAAAAAATATTTAAAATTATATGTATTATAAGAAATATTAATTATGAAAGTACTTGTATGCATGTATAGGAGCATACCCCGTGGACACAGACAGTAAGGGGGTGAGGGCATGTGCTGGGGGGTGGGAACCGCCGGGGAGAGGTCAATGGGGGAAAAGGAAGACATATGTAATACTCAATAAAGAATTTAAATTAAAAAAAAAATACTATGTTTAAATGAACTGTTTAATATGATCTTAAAAACAGTTGAGCTGTATTAGTCAGGGTCCTATTAGAGAAACAACCAGTAGGATATATTTGTACAGAGAAAGATTTCGAGGAATTGCTTATATAATAGTAGGGTTTGGCTAAGCAAATCTGAAATACATAGGGCAGGTCAGCAGCAGGCTGAGAACTTGGGCAGGAGCTGACACTGCTAAAAACAGAAGTTTAAGCAAAAATTTCAAGGACACATATGTAAAACACGGAGAGACATATAAAAGTCTAATATTATAAAATATCTATACAGTCCCTGTGAGGTTGGTTTAATAGATCTGATCTATATTTCCCAAATGAAATGTGTCAGAAGTTTGAGATCTAGACTGTGCTCAAAAATTTATTTCAAACAGTCATGGTATCTACTTAAGGAACGAGTTCTATAAAACCTAAGGAGCATATCAGAAGAAAGTTTCTTAAAATACAAAACTAAATCCCATGTATGTCATTCTTGAAAATGTTCTACATCCTACATTCTAAGAAATGGCTCTTGTAAATGGGATGAAAAGATGTTTTGGTCAGTGAGAATAGTTATGCATGTATTTAACCACCTGTATTACACCAACCAGATGCTGATTATGGGTATAATTATCTAATTGCTTTCCTCGAGCTGCAGTAACAAATTACCAAACTGCATGGCTTAGAGCAACAGAAATCCACTTCTTACAGTTGCGGAGGCCAGAAGTCGGAAATTGAGGTGTCAGCTGAGTTGCACTCCCTCTAGAGGCTCCAGGGGAGGAATCTGTTCCTGGCCTTTTCTAGCTAGTGGATGCAGGTGTTCTTGGCTTGTGGCTGCATCACTCCAGTCTCTGCTGACATGGTCACATTGCTTCCTCCTCGTCTGTGTCTTCTGTGTGTCTCTCAAACCTGCCTCTGCCTTTCTTTTATAAGAACAATTGTGATGGCTTTTAAGGCTCATTCAAATAATCCAGAACAGCCTCCCCATCTCAAAATCACTAACTTAAAGGCCTCCCCCCTTCCCCCCAATAAGATAACATTCCGAGGTTCCAGGAAGTAGGACATGGGTCTGTGTTTTTAAGGGCCACCACTGACCTTACTACAGGTGATATGATGCAAAATAAAATTAAGTATAGCTACTCTTAGGATAATATCTTAAGATGATTAAGAGTCTTTAGGAAACCAATTTGATTATTAGCATTGTTTTCTGTCTAGTTAGGTTGAAAGTCTTAAGCAGTCTTTTTCTAGGTCCTTGCTGGGTAGCTCAGTTGGTTAGAGTGTTGTCCCAATATACCAAGGTTGTGGGTTGATCCCCAGTCAGGGTGCATTCAAGAAGCAACTAATGAAAGCATAAATAAGTGGAACAACAAATCCATCTCTCTCTCTCCCTCCCTCCCTCCCTCCCTCCCTTCCTTCCTCTTCTCTCTCTAAAATCAATAAATAGAATTTTAAAAAGTCTTTATATTAATAGTCATAAAGGATTTTAAGTATCTCAAAGAAAAGGAACTAAATTAGAGCAGCCTAATATTTACATTACTAATGCAATTGAATCAGTTTACTTACATTTATTACCAGCAGTGTTTTGATCATATTGAAGCCATTAGTCTCAGTGTACAACCCTATTCCAGTCCCTTAAAGGAACAGAATGTCTGGAAACAAAAAGCAAGGTTTCAATATAACTATAGATTTTTTTCAAGTTCAAAACAATTGTTTATATAAAATATGCAGGTGAGAACATCATGCAACCAAGACAAGTACTAGTAATGCTGAATTCTGAGAAAATATCACAATCAAACTACATTTAATGCCAACGAAGGAAGAGAAAGTTCGATATAAAATACTTGACTGTAAGGATATCTTTATGACTCTTTATAATGAAAAAGGAAAATTATTCTTTTTTTTGGAAAAAGAATATTGAGTTCTAAACATTAGCAAATCATAAGGTCAAATAGAATATTGACTTACCAGAAATTGAATGTTAAACATTAATTAACTGCTAATATTACATAGAATCCGGTTTATAAACACCATTTTATAAATTACTTGTTAAGTACTGCCAACATGTCATTTCGTAGTGTAAATTACATGTCATAGTAATACGAAATTACTAATCCACTGGTAGCCCTAAATGAAAAGCCCAATAAATACATAGTGAACAAATGTGTTCAGAAGTTGCCATTCTTTTTAGTAGCCTACGAATGATAAAAACTTATGTTCTGCAACTATTTGAATACTCAAAAATGTTGATATTTAATTTAAAATTTTACAGTTAATTTACTTAAGAAAAAAACTCCCTGGAAAGATTCTTTGGAAATATTGTAACTTCTGAAGAGGAATTTAATTTATATGTAAGATTCTTTCTAAGGTTTACACACTTCACATTCTCTGGGGATATGATCCTTCAAAGGCTAAAGGGGTTTTCACAATTTCATATCCTGTAAGTCTTCCATGAAAACATGACTGGAACTTTATTTGTTACAGTTTTCAACAATTAGCCTAACAATATCTAAGAAGCACTCTTTTTAAAAAAAAATTTTTTTTTTATTGATTTCAGAGAGGAAAGGAGAGGGAGAGAGAGAGATAGAAACATCAGTGATGAGAGAGAATCATTGATTGGTTGCCTCCTGCACGCCCCCTACTGGGGATCGAGCCCGAAACCCAGGCATGTGCCCTTGACCGAAATTGAACCTAGGACTCTTCAGTCCGCAGGCCAACGCTCTATCCACTGAACCAAACCAGCTAGGACTAGGAAGCACTCTTAATAAAAATATGATCAGACAAGAAAAAGCTAAAGGAACTCAGCACCTCCAAACCAGTATTACAAGAAATGTTAAAAGGCCTTCTTTAAGAAGATGAAGAAGGGAAAAAAATATGACTAAAATGGCATTAACTACATCAGTATTAATAACTACTTTACATGTAAATGGATGAAATGCTCCAATCAAGACATAGAGTGGCTAAATGGATAAGAACACAAGACCCATGCCTATGCCGCCTACATGAGACCCACTTCAGATCAAGACACACAGACTGAAAGTAAAGGGATAGAAACAGACATTTTGTGCAAATGGAAATAAAAAAAGGCTGGGGTAGCAATACTTCTGTCAGACAAACTTGACTTTAAAACAAGGGTTATAACAAGAGAGAAAGAAGGATTCATTGATTTCACTTCTGGGTGTTTTTTCATAAGAAACTCAAAACATGAATTCGAAAAGACATATGCATCTCTATGTTTGTTGCAGCATTATTTACAATAGTTGAGATATGGAAGCAACCTAAGTATCTATTGATAGACGAATGGATGAAGAAGTGGTGCATATATACAATGGACTATTACTCAGACATAAAAAAGAATAAAATCCTGCCATTTGCAAAAGCATGGATGGACAAATGAAATAAGTCAGACACAGAAAAACAAATACCATGGGATTTCACTTATATGTGGAATCTAAAAACAAACAAACAACAACAACAAAAAACACAACCAAACAAACACCAAGAAACAATTGACATGATCAGGGCTGCTCTAGGTCAGATTATAAAGTGTCCAAGTTATTCTTTATACTTTTTCATTCTCCCACCTTCCCTCAGTGCCCCTTAAACCATGACTGCTATAGCCTCCTTTTACAACCAGGTACCAAAAAGAGTGATTACATGTGCACTATGTCTTCTGTACAAAAATAAATAAAGCTGCATGGAATTTGGGCATGTTACCTCTGAAATGCGAGCAATGATTACTCTCAGGAGAACGGGATATCCATTCAGAATACATTCAGGACCGTCCTGTATTTTGGATCGCCAGTGACTCAAATATCAGTGTCCATTTTCAGGATTTTTTATGAAAGCACTACATTGAGGACCGTCCTGTATTATGGATCGCCAGTGACTCAAATATCTGTCCATTCTCAGGACTTTTTATGAAAGCAGAGAGGGAGGGAGAGAGAGAGAGGGAGGGAGAGAGAGAGAGAGAGAGAGAGAGAGAGAGAGAGAGAGAGAAGCAATTGCAATGTTATACGAATTTTCAAAGGATTTCAATATTTCAGTATTTGAGCGTGTCACATCTAGTGGCTCCCTATACTGTTTTCTGTTGCATTTCCTATCTGTGCCAGAAGGTGGAGATGTTCCTCACTAGAATGGTCATCCCCCAATACCCTCTGCTAGTTCCTGACTCAGGACGTGCAACAAACATTCTCTTTGAATTCAGGAGTCGGCTTTTTGAAAATTCATAATGGCATTCACTTCTTGAGTTTTAAAACATTAAACAATAGAAAAAAAAGTTGGGCGGTGGGCACACAATGCAATATGCAGATGATGTATCATAGAATTGTACACTTGAAACCTATGTAATTTTATTAACCAAGCTCACCCCAATGAGCTTCATTAAAAAGAAAAAAAAACATTAAAAGAGTGTTGGCTCATTCGATAAACTACATGTGAGAATGCCTGGCAGAGAGCTGTATTTTAAACAGATTTGAAGTTGAGAATACCTTTATGTTTCTAAATGAGGAGAAGGGGGTGAGGAACAGAGTTGAAGGCTCAATGAACCACTGGGCCACTATTATCTCTTAAAATTTAATAACCAACATACTTCTGATTTCTGTGTGCCTCACCTCTTACGTCCCTTACCAGGAGAACCTTCTCATCTGCACATTAGAGGTTGCAAACCACTGATCTGATGGTCAAATCCAGCTCACTGCCCTATTCAGTTTGCCTGTGTAGTTTAAACACTGGGAAATTTTACATCAAAATGGATTTCTGACTTCTCTTGAGGGATTGGGAAATCTGGCCACACTGCTCACATTCCCACAGAACAACAACGGCTGGCGATTCACAGCAGGCACTTGAGAGAGCCCGTGCCACGCCTGGCAGGTCTCACTTGTCCTGCTTCCCTACTGATGCCCGGCCCCTGTAGACCTTAAATTCTGGACTACAGTGGGGCCTTGACTTACGAGTTTAATTCGTTCTGTAACGGAGCTCGTAACTCAAATTACTCGTATGTCAAATCAAAAAGTGAACGAGTGAGACACATGATGCTGGGCTGATGTTGTGGCGTTCACTGTGACGTTCGCTGCGCCAACTAGCGGTGGGGTATCTGAAGCTGGCTCATAACCTGAATTTTAGCTCGCAACTCAAAGCAAAAAATCGCCCGAGAGACGGCTCCTATCTCAAAAAACTCGTTAGTTGGGACACTCGTAAGTCAAGGCCCCACTGTATTCTTAGAAGAATCAGATAAAGTGCCTTGCTACCAAGACAGATAACAACATTTTAGACGAAGCAGAACAGTTAAAAAAATTTTGTGTGTGTGGTATATCTGCCAGAAAATTAGGTTCCAAAAATTGAGCAGACTTAAAAAAAGAATAAAAGTTTCTTAGGTTGTGTGATTTATATCACTTTCAAAGTTTCTTAATTTTTTTGTTAGTTAATTCATCCATCTATCTGTTTTCCTTTTGCTAAGAACAATAGAAAAATGAGCTAATACTAAGAATTAGAGGAAAGTAATTCAAAATCTTTACCAAGGCCATTTTTTTCTTTTTTTTTTTTAAATATATTTTATTGATTTTTTACAGAGAGGAAGGGAGAGAGATAGAGAGTTAGAAACATCGATGAGAGAGAAACATCGATCAGCCGCCTCCTGCACATCTCCCACTGGGGATGTGCCCGCAACTATCTGTTTTCCTTTTGCTAAGAACAATAGAAAAATGAGCTAATACTAAGAATTAGAGGAAAGTAATTCCAAACCGGTTTCGGCCATTTTTTTCTTTATAAAATGATTAATAATCTTAAAAAATATATATTGAACTGTGGTGTACCAGGAAGGCATGTTGCCAGATGGTGGAGTTTACTAGAAGTGATTATTTCCACTGTGTAGCTATCCATATCATCCAAATAATTTTTTAAACTTTTATTTTAAGCACATTGGGAATTCCAACTAACACTTGAATAAATGGTACATACAACACAACAAACAGCAGCTGTTGTGGAACTAAGAACAACTATTAATGTTCACCTGATAAGATAATAAGAAAAACAACAATGTTTTTAAAAAGTTTACATTTTTCTCAGTGGCAAAATTCTAGAGCAGAGGCCAGAAACTGGAGCCCTACTACTATATCTGGCCACACGCTAGATTAAAAATTCTGAATTAGTTGCAAACACTGAAAATTGCAATGTCCCTGAATGCATGATGCCTATATTCTAGAAGGGCTCCATGGAGGGGACTTTTGTACCTTTGTTCCACAAATGTTTGTTTATGTTCCTGAATTTCATTGATGTGGCTTTGGTGTTTTACTATTTAAAGATGTAATTTGCCATTGCTTTCTCCATAACTATTCCATCCAATAAAGAACTGCCAGACTTTATCAGATGCTTATTAAGGATTAAATATGATCAGTTAATTTTTCTCCTTTAACTTGTTGATGCAATTGTAATGAAATAGCTTCCTGATCCTGAATTATCCATGTATTCCTGAAATATACTATTTGATTATGTATTTTTTTATGCACAGCTGTGTTGTCTTTACCAATATTTTACTTGGAATTTTTGCATCTATTTTCAAAAGTAAACTTGCTCATTTTTGTTATTAAAGCTATATAAACTTTATAAAAGAACTGGGCAGTTTTCACTTTTTTCTTTTTTCTGTGCAAATGTTCAAATAACTTTGGGATTATCTTTTGAAAATATATTTTTAAAATGTTTATTTATTGATTTGACAGACAGAGAGAGAGAGAGAGACATTGATTTGTTGTTCCACTTGTTTATGCATTCATTGGTTGATTCTTCTATGTGCCCTGACCAAGGATGGTACCCAAAACCTTGGTGTATGGGGACGACACTCTAATCAACCGAGCTACCCAGGCAGGGCTCCACAATATACTCTAAAAGCAGAAGCCCTCCAGTTTTCAACCCGTAATTTCACGCCTCCTTGACAAGGTGCTCTTAGTCCCTCCATCCTCCCAGTAAAGCTACTGCCAGGGGATACTGGCCAGTGCAAGGCTTGTGAACAAGAAAAGTCAAACCCAGTTGTCCTCTAGTTCCTAACCCCACACCATTTTGGCCTCAGTCTCACATACCACTCACTTCATAACCATTGACTTATGTTCTGCTTTTATCACCCCAACTCACAATACCGTTTTGCCTTCACTTGTACTAATCAACACTATGCATGGACTGTCCTGCCTCAGGGGTTTACCGAGGCCCTGACTTATTTCTCCAGGATGCTAAGTGAGACCCCACTACCTCTTTCCCTTGTTAAACATGAAAGGGAAGAACATGTGTTAGGCATCCTTTCTTGAGATCACAACAAGCCATCGGTGTGGAGAGCGGCTACAGTGTTTGGACAGGTTTAAGCCTCGGACTAATGAGAAGACACAGTCCTCTCGTGGCCACGTGCAAGTCCCAGCCTGGAGGGCAGAGCCCTCCCAGCACAATTATAGCCAAAGGCTATAGTTGTAAGCTTGAACCTATGGTCCGCACACGTGGCCCCACGTGCCTGAGTGATGTGGGCTTGATAGAATTCAGGTGCATGTAATTGAGTAGGATCGAAACCCACGAGAATGTTGTAAACATTTTGACCACGCCCTTACTTTGCCTCCTGGAATCTGGCTATAAGATAAAGACACGGCTTGTAGTCTGTGGCGCTGTCTCTCCATCCGAGAGGGCAGCGTCCCATGAGGCCCGGCTTTCTTCTCTTGTCTGTCTTTTCTAATCCTTCACCGCCCCCACTCGGGCTCACTGAACCTGGCTGAGCTGACGTGGCACATAAGGTGCCCAATCTGGGGCTGAGTGTGCCATGGCCGTGCCAGCCCGCCACACATCGGCCTTTTGGTACTTTATCCTCATTTTTGACCCAGTGTCTCAGGTACTTCCTTCCTATTTATAGGGAGAATTTGCCAGATTGGTCCACAGTCTCCATAAGATTACACACATCATGATAGAGAAAATCTTAAAGGTCTCCTCCATACATTTTGGCGGGGACACTTAGGCACTCGCATTGTCCCTCAATATGTCCCATCTGCCAGGAACATCATCCTGGTAAAAATATAAAATTGGAGCAAGGATGACAGCCAGCTCCTTCCGGTCCCTTTCTCCACTGGCAAACGAATGTGATAAACTCCCAAAGTCTCGTGGATACAAATATGTTCTAACCACAGTCTGCATTCTAAAATGAATGCTTGAAAGCTTGTCCCTGCAAATAGGCTACTGCCACAACTCTAGCTAAGCTGCTGCTTGAAGGAACTTTCCTACTAGGGAAAGCCCTTTGCTCCTCTCTGGTGATGGAGTGTCGAGTAACACTCCCTCCACGTTCTGCGTGGAGTAGGGTTCGGTATCTGAAAGTGGAGCCGCACAACAAATGAGAGAAAAAGACACAAGATAATTTTGCAATATTGGGGGACCAGGCAGGCAAGTCCCGAAGGACTTCCACCCATGCTCAGGCTGCTCCAATCTTTTATTGATCTGGAGTAGCCCTTAGGGTAAGGAAGTTTCAGTGACGCACAGATCAGCAGACAATTTCCAGGAGTAGACAAAAAGTATCTGATTAACTCATCAATAGATTTCCGGGAGTATCTGATTAACAATAATCAACAAGGATCTACATAAGTATCTAAGGAATTAAGGGAACTAAGGTGGGGATGCTTCAACTATTATTACCTAAATTAACTGGGTGGTTCCTAGATTAACTGGGTGGTGCACAGCCCTGACCTTTGCTAGGACTTTCAAGCCCTGACCTTTACTAGGACGTTCAATGGCTACTAGCTTTTGGGGGGGTCTCTGTCTAAACTCAGCTAGTGAAGACAATGAATGGACTCCGGCAATGGAGGAACTCACTTTCTTGCTAAGGTTGTTCAGAATAGTCAGTGAGCACTTCCACTCTTAAAAAACTGCACAGTCCTTGCCATCCTCAATTCTCAAAAAATAGAATGGGCCAATGGTGCTCTTTCACTTGAAGTAGCCAAACTCTGTGGAACTCACCTAACTCCGCCCAGAGTCTTGCCATTGACCATGATGGTCCTTGGTCCTCACTCTCCTCTCAACATTGATGATCTCTTTGTAAAATATTTGCTGTCAAGTCAATGAGGATGCCTTACTCTTGCTGGAGTACAGGGGATTCAAATCTGATCCAATTTATATTCTTAAGACCTGCCAAGGTCTTATTCAATACATTCATATTTATTACCAACTAGAGGCCCGGTGCACGAATTCATGCACCAGTGGGGTCCCTAGCCTGGCCTGTGGGTTCGGGCTGAAACTGGCTTTCCGAGGGGTCCTGGATTGTGAGAGGGCTCAGGCCAGGTCGAGGGACCCCACCAGTACATGACCGGGGCTGGAGAAGGATGAAGGAGGTTGGCCAGCTGGGGAGGGACTGCGGGAGGGCTCCAGGGTGTGTCCAGCCCATCTTGCTCAGTCCCGATGGGCTGGACCCCAGCAGCAAGCTAACCTAACAGTCAGAGTATCTGCCCCCTGGTGGTCAGTGCAGGTCATATGAGCAGTTGAGTGGGCTTAGCATTCATTAGCATATTACACTTTGATTGGTTGAACAGACGACCGTTCAACTTAGTGGATTGCAATCAGCATTTTAAAAAAGTACAAAAAAAGGTAAAAACAAAATAAGAGTGTAGAATAGAATAGTGCATAACAAGTATTAGATGAATATACTCATCAACCTTTTGTTTATATTATGTAAATAAAAATGTAAACTTAAAAATAGACATGTCTGGCCCTAGCTGGTTTGGCTCAGTGGATAGAGCACTGGCCTGTGGACTGAAGGGTCCTGGGTTTGATTCCTATCATGGGCACATGCCTGGGTTGTGGGCTCAATACTCAGTAGGGGGCGTGCAGGAGGCAGTCAATCAATGCTTCTCTCTCATCATTGATGTTTCTATCTCTATCTCTCTCTTCTTTCCTCTCTGAAATCAATAAAAATATATTAAAAATAAATAAATAAATAAAATAAAAATAGACATGTCTACATCAACTGTATATTGGTTGGAAATATATATTTACATGTGCATATATAGCATATTAATACATATTAACATATATATAATATAATAATTATATATGGTTGATATCAACATATACTATAATTAATAATATACTTATAGTATATTATTAGTCTTTATGTACAATATATTAACGTATTATACAAAGTGTATGGGTTGGTTGTGCTATGAAATATATTTCCTATTGTCAATTATGGTCAAAACAATGAAAACCACTCAATACGTAAGGCGCTAAAGCAAATTACTGAGGAAAGAAATAATTTCATTCAAAAGAAAATTTGGCAGTAGATGATAAACAGAGGGAAGCCTGAATAGCTGACAAGTGTATGAAGAAGGCTCACTCATATTAGTAATCAGGAGATATATTTTGAGACAATAGACACCATGTTGTATGCACCAGAAGACAAAAATATAAAAGATGCATGTTACTAAATGTTGAATAAGATGGGATACATGGGAACTCTTGCAGTTTTGATGAAAATAGAAACTGGTAAGGACATTCTAGAAACAATCGTTTGAGGTACTTAATGAAATTAAAAATGTGAATTCTCTTTGATCCAGCGTGTTCACCTCTAGGTATATATATCAGGAGAATTTCCACTCATGCCCTTCAGGTGACAAGTACTGGGATGCTTGTTGTGGTGGCGATGTTCATGGTCATGGAAATAGGAGGCAATCTAGGTTTTATCATGAAGGAAATGGGTAAAATGTGCTAAATGTATCTTTATAATACGGATTACTATGCACTAGTTAGAAGCAATGGACTAGATGTACACAAAGAAACAATAAAATTTATAGCACAACACCATGTAAGTTAAATTAAATATATATATGCACATGCTGCATATTTTAACAATTAAAAGTAGTTGTCTTTAGGTAGTAGCAATATGGATTTTTTTCTCTTCTTTATTCCTTCCTATATTTTTTAAGTCATCCAAAAGTTTACATTTTTTATAATACAGACATATCTAATAAATTTTAGTATTAAAAATCAACTGTGAAAGAATAGTCTTTTCAACAAATGGACATCTTCCTAAAAGTTATATAAGCAGATAAAAAGCACATGAAAAGACTCTCAACATCATAATCATTAGGCAAATGCAAATGAAAATTACCACTGAGATACCACTTCACACCCACTAGGATATCTACAATAAAAAGACAGACAATAGATAGTGTTGGTAGGGATGTGGGGAGATCGAAACCCTTAGCATTGTTGGTAAGAATGTACAAACAGTGAAACCGCTTTGAAAAACAATTTGGCAGGTCCTCAAATGTTAAATCTAAAGTTACTATATGACTCAGCAATTCCATGCAAGAGAAATGAAAGCATATATCCACACAAAGACTTGGATGTGAATGTTTACAGCAGCATTATTCATAATAGCATAAAGGTTGAAACAACCCAAATATCCATCAACTGATGAATGGATAAACAAAATGTGGTATTATCCAAAATCATAGAATAGGATCCTATATAATAAAAGCCTAATATGCAAATTATCCCCTTGACCAGGAGTTCAACAGGGAGACTGGGAGTTTGACTGCTTGCTATGACATGTGCTGACCACTAGGGGGTGGCGCACAACATGGTGGGTGTCGGTGACGTGGTGCTGGCAGTGGAGTCACTGCCATGCTTCAATCACCGGCCAGGCCTAGGGACTGCACCTGTGCACGAATTTTGTGCACTGGGCCTCTAGTTCAGTGATGGCGAACCTATGACACACGTGTCAGAGGTGACACACGTGTCAGAGGTGACACGTGAACTCATTTTTTTGGTTGATTTTTCTTTGTTAAATGGCATTTAAATATATAAAATAAATATCAAAAATATAAGTCTTTGTTTTACTATGGTTGCAGATATCAAAAAATTTCTATATGTGACACGGCACCAGAGTTAAGTTAGGGTTTTTCAAAATGCTGACAAGCCAAGCTCAAAAGGTTCACCATCACTGCTCTAGTTGGACAACAAAAAGAAATGAAACTTTAAAACATTATGCTAAGTGAAAGAAGCAAGTCTCAAAACGTCACATCCTGTGTGACTCAATGTATGTGAAATGTCCAGAAAAAGCAACTCCGTAGAGACAGAAGATAGATTAGTGGTTGTATAGGGCTTGAAGTACAGAATGAGAATCGGCTGCTATTGGGTATAAGGTTTCTTTTTGAGTTGATGATATATTCTAAACTTAGATCATGGTGATGGTTGCCCAACTCTCTAAATATGCTAAAAATTATTGAACCATATGCTTTAAACAGGTCAAATTTTTTTGGTATATAAATTCTATTTCAATAAAGCTGTTTTTAAAAAGTCACCTATGTATGAAAATAATACTAGCACTTTTAGATGAAAGAATTTTGAAAATTCAAGAGAATAAGAAAAATGTCCTCTCGGAAGGAATTACTAGTATAACTGCTAAAACTAACCTAAAATCAACCAGATTTCATTGTGCATCTAGTAAATATAGTAAACAGACTTTTTGAATAAAGTTGGGGTAGATGTGAAAGCTTGAGTCCACATATCAAGCTTACCTTTACCAGCTGGGATGGTTTTAAAGATAAAATCCTGAAATGACCACAGGTCAATATACTAAGACCACTTCGTTCTGTAGAAGAGTCTTTTCAATCCAATGCTGACATTTGCTGGAATGAACCAACCATTTAAGGCAATCTGACATCTAAAGCTGCATAAGGATCAAGTCTTTGCAACTGACACTCTCTTAGGCATGTGGCAAATACCAGAGCTTTCTGCTTATCCCTAATTCCAGTAATAAGGAAACTCTAGCCAGGAATCACTGTACCCAGGAATCACCATAATTTTTTCATCATCAGTGTCTCCAAATAAAGCCTAGTTCCCTAGAGAAAACACAAAATATGAAAAATATCTCTTCTCATAATATTGTTAAATACATTTGTCTTTTGTAAAATTAGTGCAAGTTTGTTGTAAAAATTTACAAAACTTAAAAAAATTGGAAACAGCTGTTATTCTCTTACCCTGCATATAACCGCTGGTAATTTTGCAGTCTGTTTTCTCAATTCGTATGTTTTAAATAAAAGTTGGATTGTACTGTATATTTGGATCATAGCATGCATAGCATTTTATAATTACTTTATTCTTTAACTCTGCATTAAGTGTATTATGTCATTCCCTTGAAAACCTGACTTTATTGTATTCTACCATATGGATGTATCAACACTAATTTAAGCAATTTCCTATTATTGTACATTTAAGTGGTTTCTAATTATTACTATTCTAAGCAATCCTGTGGGGGACATCCTCATATACAGGCTGACATTTGGCTCATATGTATGTGTTAGTGTAAGAAAAGTGGTTGTTTATAAACAGTGACTCTTCTTATTAGGAAGGTGTTCATGCTGAGTGGTTGGTCCTATGCCACAGTGGTTAGTTCTAGGCCACAGTGGTTGTTTAAATTTCTGGATATCAGTCCTGCTTCCCCCTAATTCTTAGTGGTTAGTTAAGTTTGTTTCATTGGGATAAATTCATGGAAGCAGAACGATTGAGACAAATGGTATGAATATATCCAAAGCTTATAAGTATATTGCCAAATTACCGTCCTGTCAGATTCTACCAACCTACATTCAAACAGCTGTTCTCATTAACACTAGACATTCTTACGTTTTCAATCTTTGCCAAGTCTCATTAGACTTTATTTTATAATCTTAACATCCTGTGTGTCTCAGAACTTCAATAACTACAAATGATTATTTCCTCAAGCGACAGATTCCATATTACTCTTCTTCGCCACATTGCCTTTCATTCTGAAAAAAATTGACAAGTTAAATACTTTACATCCAAAGTTTTTTGTTCCCTGTTGTTCCTTTATAACTAAACTTCTAAAACTACCATCATGCCCGGCCGATGTGGCTCAGTAGCATCATTGCCTTTATCATTTGAAAGATTATTTAATTTTACTCCTCTAATAAAAATTTTTATCTGGAGTTAATCTCTTCATTGATCCATATGGAGATACTGAATTAAACAACTTTTGAGAACAAATTGAAATATTTATAGTATCAGGAACTTGGGTTACATGACACTTTTTTTGAAGATATGAAAGTATTTAGTCTGAAATAATTTAAAATATATATATATATTTTTATTGATTTTAGAGAAGGGAGAGGGAGAGAGAGAGATAGAAACATCAATGATGAGAGAGAATCATTCATTGGCTGCCTCCTGCACACCCTCTTATGGGGATTGAGCCCACAACCCCGGGCATGTGCCCTGACCAGGAATTGAACCGGGACCTGCTGGTTCATAGGTCGATGCTCAACCACTGAGCCATACCAACTGGGCTAGACCGAAATTTTTTAAGTTTAACATTGCAAAGTGATTAAAACCAATTATTAACTTCAAAGTTTGGTTCAAAATAGTTTAGTCAAAAATAAATTTCAATATATATATAATTAACATTTAAACTATAACCTACTTATAAGAGAAGTAACACAAATTATTTTAACCTGTACTGTGATTGATTTTTTTTTCTCTTGGAATATCAATTAGGTAACACCATCAGTTTTCTTTAACAAAGAACACATCATGGGGAAAAAAAGGTTTCCAATCTTAATGGCACCTGTTTAAAGAAAATGTTAAAAAGGAAATACATCGGGTGTTAAGCACTACTCTTTTGGTCTGTATGAAGTGGTGGGGAAGGGACGTATTTTGATAAAAATGAGCACGAGGGCCATGATGACGGTCAGCATTTCCCTGAATGGGAGGGCTTATCAACCTATGAGACTCTTTATTCCTAGGAAAGTTAGCAAGGCCCAAACATTATTCAAAACGTAACCATAATCTGAAAAAATACCATAGGGAAAAGGCAAAAATGATGACAACAATAACTTATTCTTCCCATGTGTCAATACCCTTCCTTCTTCTTATTCAAGACCCACCCCACAGGCACACCATTCCCTGTAATTATAGATAGGTCAAGCCCTTTCCCCTACCCAAACTCTTTGCTAATTCTATTGAGTTTAAATCCTTCTTTCCTTTACATTTACTATTCATGTTGCTAAGAACTTCTTTGTCATGGCACTATACCTGAATATTTTTGGTTAAACTTACATTTTTCCACCTGGTAGATCCCAGATTCTATAAGGGAAGAAGACACGCTCTCTGCATCTTTACAGCCCCAACACCTAGCATGTGTCCTGGAACACACATGCTAAACAAACAAATAAATATTACGTATTTATTTATTATGAATGAACGAACGTCTGTGATGAATAGATATTCATGCTCTCAAATTAGGAAAGAAAACAAAGAGAACATTCTCTCCACCAAATTAAAACAAATTATTAGAATCTGAAAGTTTTGTTGCTTCAAGATGCATATGCTATTTCTAAAGTCTACAGTGAAAGATAAGAGGCACCTCAAAGCTGACATATATATTACTGTATTAGAAAAAAGAGCCATCTTTAGTATAGAATAAAGTTAAAAACAGAAGTACCACAAATAAACATATCTGTTCTAACATTAAACAAGGCCTGCTGTCAATCACTTTCCCGTGAGTTATAACATCCTTCTGGAACAGACAACCCATGTCCTAAGTGAACGCTTCCATGGAAGCAGAGAGGGACAGCGGCCAAGCTCATTTTATGATTGAACTACATTTATGCCAAAACCAGACACAGGTCCAGAAAGGAAAATTATAGGCTCATTTCAGTTACACTTCCAGTCGCCAGGTCCAGAATAAATGACTAGTTAGCCAGACTCAACAGTGTACGAGAAAAACAAAACCCAACGATCCAGTAGGGTTTATTCTAGGAATGCAAGAATGTTCGAGGAAGGTCCAATTACAAGTCTAGAGGCAGAGAGACTATGGTTATCACTTTTCTCTGCCAGAAAAGTTCTTTTCCATCAGAAAAAGACACCTTTGCTCCAACATGCCCAGAAGCCCCCAGTCAGCACAACTACCAGCAACCTCTCCAGGGGGCCCCCCTGTTACAGACACCTGCCACCATGCACACAAGCAACCACCTGCGACCGCTCGCTGCTACTCTGACCGCCCTGAACACATGAGTGTATTCCTAGGCCTTGATTGGAGAGGGGACAATGTTTGCCATTCCAGAAAGGAGAAACCAAGTTAGCCATCATCATCATCATTGTCTTTATAGCAATACTGCTATTACCCTAAAGTTTTACCGTGACGCTAAAAAAGTAAATGTCCCTAAACACCACATATTTGTCCATGTTTCTCATGGTTTTAAAGGTGTTCCAATGATGCTAATACCTTTTAACTATAATGTGTGTAACAATGAAAAATTATGCATGAGAATAGCCCTGTTTTAAATATGGAACGAACCAAGATTTACTCGTAAAACGTAACTAAGCAACATTTCACAGGCATGACTGTTGTCTGAATTCTTTGGTTTTCCAAACAGATACCAAGAGAATGTGGATGCACAGTGCCCATAAGGACTTGTTAAAGCTGATGTGAGGTTGAGGGTAGAGTTGAATGTTTCAATGAGAGGGACAGCAGCCACTTAACTAAAAGGTTTAAATGCATAGGTCCTACTATAAGTGTTGAGGTCAAAGTCTTTCACCCTACGTGAACCTTTGAAGGTTTAAAATCTAACAGATGCTGTAGTATATTTTCATTCACATGGAAAAAGCACCAGATCACTGACAATAGAGCCTGTAATCATTCCTTTCCTTGCTTCCAGATCAATCTTTCCGTGGCCACTCAGTTAATTTATAGTGGGTTGGCAGATAGGACTACATGTGAACTGAAAGAAAGGTATAGAAGGATCTTCACAAAGTTGTTTACATTTATAATTGGGACAGGGGACAGAAAGTAAAAAAGGCTGGGAGGTGGAGCTGGCAGGGGAGGAGCAGACAGGGGAGGAGCTGGAGGAGAGGGGAGAAGCAGGCAGAGGAGGAGTTGGAGGACAGGGGAGGAGCAGGAAGGCAGGGGAGGAACTGGAGGACAGGGGAGAAGCAGGCAGGGGAAGAGCGGGAGGAGGGGGGGAAGGGAGGAGGATGGCAGCTGTGAGCTGCGGGACTGGCTCCCAATTCTAAGATAGACTGAGGTTCTAAGGACACTGGTTGGCCTCCACCGCCAGCCCTCTCAGTGCTCAGGGCCTACCTGTCCTTCAATATTTGCTCCTCACACCAGCGGGGTTGGGGGAGAGGTGGATAAACTAAGGTGCTGAGCTTAGGTGACTGGCAGCACCCCTGCCCTGCCCCGCCTGGGCCACGGCTGCACATTGGGAGCTACTGGTGAAAAGGCTGGCGCATTGATGGGGCCATGGGGTGGGCACACTACCTTGTTTGGAGGTGGAAGGAAAAATGTTTGTCCCGCTTCCAGCCTGGTCCACCAATCCCAGCTCTTCCCCCGCCCGGCTCCCGCCTCCCGCACCCCCTTTCCGTCCTGTCATCGGTACAGCACTGCAGTTAGCCCGTTGCTTCCATTTTCACAGTCCCTGATACTCACCTCTCAGGCATCCTCTCTGCTCGCCATGGGCTGCATGCAACGTTTCCTGTTCCTCACCAAGTGGAGGCCTTGCCAAGCTGAAAAATGATTTTCTTCTTCTTCTCTGGGAATGGTCCCAATGAGCAGAAGGCTAGGTCTGCGTTGCGTGACCCTGTGCCCTGACCATAGCTGATCCATCTATGAACAACCAACCGCTTTAGACTCCTTCAGCCAATTCTTGCTTAGGATTTTCCCTTGGGGCAGAGACCCGGAGATGGAAGTTGTGGTGGGGTGGAACTTAGTCGCACAATGGCCGTGTGTGAAAATGACCAGGGGTGCCTGCTGCTGCAGCCTGGAGCTGCCTGGGGTAGTGCAGGGTCTTGGGCCCACTGAGTGTGACATGACATGGGTTTGGGTTGGGGGGAGGGAGGTGGATACTGAAAGAGAAATGTTGGTTCTTCAGGTTTGAATGGTGGCTTCTGCTGGTGCTGACAAACTCAAATTTCAAAATCATCAGTCTATACAAAATAGTCTTGGTCAGAGCTATTTTGTGATCCTTTGGAATGAAGCTTTCATTGCCTGGTGGTCAAAAGCTGAGACGATGATGAGCTGGTGCAAAACTGATATTGTGGGTCTCCAAAGTAGATTGCTAGTTGAGTCCACAGCCCAAGTAGATTTCTTTGGTGAACATCAAAGTGGCAGCTTACATTTCCAAAGATGACTGCAACAATTCCTCCTGACCCATAGGATCTCTTTTTTTAAAAAAAATATTTTTATTGATTTCAGAGAGGAAGGGGGAGGGAGAGAGAGATAGAAACATCAATGATGAGAGAGAATCATCGATCGGCTGCCTCCTGCATGCCCCACACTGGGGATCAAGCCCGCAACCCAGGTATGCAACCCAGGTATGTGCCCTTGGCTGGAATCGAACCTGGGACCCTTCCGTCCGCAGGCTGATGGCGAACCTTTTGAGCTCGGCGTGTCAGCATTTTGAAAAACCCTAACTTAACTCTGGTGCCGTGTCACATATAGAAATTTTTTGATATTTGCAACCATAGTAAAACAAAGACTTATATTTTTGATATTTATTTTATATATTTAAATGCCATTTAACAAAGAAAAATCAACCAAAAAAATGAGTTCGCGTGTCACCTCTGACACGCGTGTCATAGGTTCGCCATCACTGCTCTATCCACTGGAGCCAAACTGGCTAGGGCCCCATCGGCTCTTTTGCAGTGTCACCTTGCCGCTCCAAAGAGACGGAGTGTATTTCTCCTCCCTTTGGATCTGGGCTGGTGTCAGGACACCTTGACCAATAGAATGAAGCAGAAGAGACATTCGGAGACTTCCTTGTCCAAATATTAAAGAAGATCAGGCAGCTCCCATGTTTGTGTTTTGGAAGCCAACCTCCACGTAGGAAGTCCACTTGCGATGACAGCACAAGTCTGTAAGTCAGCCTAAGCCACCTCCATGGAGAAGCCATGTGGGGAGACAGATGCCTGGCCAGCCCACAGCTACCCCAGTCAAACCAGCTGAGGAGCCAGATAGGGGAGTTCGGAAGCCCCAGCATACAAAGGAGCCTGGGCTTGCGGAGCAGGTGGTTTCTGATAGTCTGTTGCACTGGTGGCCTTCAATGAACCAACCTCACCTGTCAATAGTCATGATCATGCATAGTCCTCTCCCCTTGAATCTGGGCTAGACGTCCTTTAGCCAGTAGGGTGTGGGTAACATTGTGCTGGCACTAGGCGAAAGTGTGGCAGCTCCCTCTTTTGCATTTTTAGGAGCCTTGATAAGGGCTCCAGCTGCCCTGATAGAGAAGCTACAAAGGGAGGCCATGTGAGAGGCCCTGAGACCACATAGAGAGAGAAAGAAGCTCAGACACCAGGTGCTCAGTGGAGCCCAGCCCCTGCCTGCTGAAGGCCATGTGCAAGTGACTCCTGGCAAGACCAGAAGAACCAGGCAGCTAAGCTCGGCCCAGACTACACCATCTTGAGCCAATAAAACGGTTATTATGTCACTAAATTGTGGAGTTGGTCACGGGGCAATAGCTGTGAAAGCATCCAGGTAAGAGTGGGATCCTAAAAACTTGATATTTGGAGTGAGAGTAGAACACATCCCTGTCCCACTGGCACAGGGCAAGGGGCAGCGTGATTTGATTTGGCTAATGGGACCTGATGTGCATCCCTTGCTTCAGACCGTTCAGATGGTTTGGCTGGGTCTGGTGTCTGGTCCTGGGCCATGAGAAGAGCTGCCAGGTGACTGCTGTCCTTCAGCCCGTGTTCCAGAGGGCGAACATGTGGGACAGACCTACCTGGAGCAGGCCTGCCCAGGCCAACCCATGGACCGGTGAGCAGGAAACACATGTTTATTGTCACCCCCACTGAGAACTGAGGCTGGAAGGGTGCTGCCGCTGCAAAAGCTGACTATACACTCGGCCAGCCAATTAACGTTCAAATGCTTCTTTCGGGGCCTCCTGGTGCTTACCACAGGCTGTGTTCTTACACTGACTGTACAGAAATAGGAGGCAGAGTAAACTTACCCCATATACACCTCAGCTCAGGCTCTTTGCCTGGTCTGTATTGTGAATGGGGAGACACTGAGTAAAAAATAAAATAAAATAAAAAAAATAAAAAAAAGTAAAAAAAAAATGCTTCTTTCGGTGAAACCTTTGCCACGTCCCCATGTGCCTCCCGTGCAGGCTAAATCTCAAAATCCCTCCTGGGCCCCATTCTTAGTCTGGTGGATTCCGATGCAAAATAAGTGGGAGGGTGTTAAGCATCATCAGGACAGAAAAGAGTTACACCATGGACTTGCAAGTTATAGAAATGTGTTCATTTTATGGTCAACTCTCTGGGGAAATTTTTTATGGGCTGGGAGTTTTGAGATGTTTGATCAAAGACTGAAGAACGTAACATGATCCCAGTTCATCGTCATAGTGCTACTGTGCTCAGTGTGCCAGCTGAGGCTGCAGCTGGGCTTCTCGGGGATGGGACTGACTGATCGGCACCATGCTAGGTGGCAATGCAGGGCCACACCGCAGATGTCTGGCTCCCGAGTCTCGTTCTTGTGTCTGCCTCGCTCCCAGGCCTCTCCAAAGAACTTTCATGATGTACAGCACAGCCATGATTCCCAGCTCTCAGAACTGGCTCTTCTGGGCTCGATCCCCGCCTCTCCTCCGGTGCTGCTGCTCCTGAGCTTCTCCAGGAGCGTGACTGCTCCCGGAATGGACGGCCATCTTCTGGCAGCTTGGGAACAGGCAGTCGGACAGCACACAGAGGTTCATCTTTGGCATTCTACACGCTGCACGGAGGTTTGTAAAGCAATACGCGCCCAGACGCCGTGTCCTTCCAACACCCCCGTGATGGAGGTCATGTTCCCCTCTCGCTAGTACTACAATCGGCTTGTGAAATTGCTTTGAGAAACCCCACTGGCTCCGACTTTAATTCCCATGATGCTCTGAAAGCTCACCTGCAGGTTAGTCTCCTTCACCACCTGTCATACCTCGGCAGGCCCGCGGGCCGCTCCTATTCCCCGTGGAGAGAGCGAGGCTCAGGCGCTCAGATCCCACAGAACGGGCTCCAGTCAGCAAAAGCCGAAAAGTACAGAAAACCCAACTCACCCGGAGATGGTTATCATTTCATGTTTTTCTAAGACTCTCAAGGAAAGATCCTTGATAGAAGGGTTGACAGGACAATTTTCGATGGGTTTAAAATAAGAGAACAAAACGGCAAACACATTGACAGAGGGCAATTTTGAGTTTGAACGCCAATTCTGTAGTCTTTTATCTAGTTTTTATATGAACATGTAAATACATTGTTCTAGGAATTGTCTAATAAAGCAAGAAAGTAAAGAGAAGATGAAGGTAATCCTAAATTCACTCTTCAGATTTTCATAATTTCGGCAACTGACTGGTACTGATATTTGGTAAGTTCGCTTTGTTTCTTATAATGAATTTCCGGTATCTTTCACCTGGGCTTACAGTACGTATTCGAAACATAAATGTTGCATAAATTAAGCACACCACCACCACAGCGGTGGCGATGGCAATCAGTGTGTGTCCTGGAAATTGCAGCGGCACTTCATCGACGTAAATCTGCAACAGAAAAAAGCCAAGTCTTTAAGCTTTCTGAATCTAATAATTCAAAAACACTGAACTTTATGGTTCCCACACGGTGGGGACACTAGTAGGCATTTAGCAAAATTCTGCCCAGACTTATTCAGCAGCCACAAAGCTTGGAAAGTCTCTTGATAATTTGGTTAAGTAGGAACTTGCGCACAATAGACAGGAAAGAAGAATTCTCCTTATCGTCCGATGCCTTTATCCTGTGTCTTTAGGGGCAGAGGAGGCAGATAGCACCACAGATGGCGGAACAACTTCCTGGAGGACCAAGGGTTCTGGAGGACCAAGGGTTCTGGAGGACCAAGCCCAGTGCCGTGGGGACAGGGCCAGGACACGTTGAACGGTCTCACATAGTCAGGGAAGGCGCTTCCTGAGCAGGATCTCAACCAATAAGTGAGCTCCCGGAAGAGAAGGAGCAGAAGGAACATTCCAGCTGTCCTCTCTTTAGAAAATCCTCTATCTGCCTGCTAAAATAGAGAGACGTTTCTCTGTATTCAAAATGGTTTCTCTGCCTGAACGGATAATTAGTAGACAAGTTCCTAGAAGAGAGATGGGATGACTGACAGAGCGGCACAGAGGCGCCTTTTCCTCTGAGCCTCTGGATGAGAATGGGTTCCATGCCTGTGAAATGCAGAAGTGGGCGCCTGTGGAGACGAAGGTGCTGCCAGCCCAGTGGCCTATGCTTTCTGGGTGAAGTCGGAAGCAAGATCACCTTTTGAGGCAGAAGGAAGTGGAGTTGAGTGGAAATGGAACAGTGGGGAGTGTGGGAAAATGCTCATTGGATTAGCACAGGAAAAGGATTGATAGGGGTGAAACGCAAGTGAAGGTACCACCATCCTCCCAGTGACCCAAGGAGGGAGCTGTTTTCTCAGAAACAGACCCCATCTGCCATCAATTCTCCCACAATCCCTTTCAGATTCACCATTTCCAGTCCACTTCCAATATTGCCACCGCGAGCTTTATTGCCTCACGTTGCATAAATAAACCACTCTAACAGCCTCCTTTTCAAGCTGTCAGTCCATATGGGCACAATACATTGCCGGAGTACTCTTAACTACCAACCTGTCTAAAAAAAAAAAAAAGTGAGGTTGCTTTATGCAACTAAAAGAATCTTGAACACTGGTAGCAGAAGTAGGTGTCATAAGCAACACAATTTAAAAGGTAGATTTGGCCAAGTGGTGTGGAAAGCAGTGAGAAACCCCTTCTAATCTGGAAAGATAATTATCGTCCTCATAATGGATTAACTGGCTTAACCATCTCCTGTGGTACTTTAGAGCTCCGATTATGGATCCAATGGTACTGGAATTGTTGGGGATTTGAGAGAAAAATGTTAGATTTTGAATGTGGTCTTCATTACGGCACTCCAAGATAAGAAAAATCTCTCCTGAGCTGGGTCATCAGAGGAGATTGGATATTTAGTTTTATTAAGAAAGACCTAGTCTGTAGCCAATGAGAAAGACAACCGTGTGCTCCGTGTAATTGCAAAAGTGACCTTTCTTTTCTGTGCTAAGGCTAGGGAACATCAGAGGGAGCATTGTAATGAATCTGTCTTTCCCTCCATCCCTCCGTTCTGCTTCTTCAGTGTTGGCTAAGTTCCCTCGTGGTCCCCTGTACTATTGTGCTGTTCCCTGAACCTGGGGCTGCCTTTGGAACAAAGAGGTGAGAAGAGAAAGAGGAAAATCATGGGATTTCCTCTGACGTGCTTCATAGACCCTATTTCCTATTTCCTCTCTCTGGTGGGGTGGGTTTTCTCTCAGGATCTTGGGCGTCTGCACTGCTGCCATGGCCTCTCAGCACCACAGGTCTGAGATTCGTCGCTGGGGCTGGGCTTGGGGCAGGGCCAGGACAGCGAAAGGAAAGGAGGTGGGGGCCGGCGGAAGGCTGGTTTTGTTATTGATAATGTGGCATCAGTATTTGACAATGAATGAGTCGTCAAGCAATGCAATCAAATCCTCAATCCTTCCCATTCCCCACAGGCGGCAGATGTCACTGTACGAGCAAGCTAAAACGAGTCATTGCACACCATAGGGCAGTGATGGCGAACCTGTGACACGCGTGTCAGAGGTGACACGTGAACTCATTTTTTTTGGTTGATTTTTCTTTGTTAAATGGCATTTAAATATATAAAATAAATATCAAAAATATAAATCTCTGTTTTACTATGGTTGCAAATATCAAAAAATGTCTATATGTGACACGACACCAGAGTTAAGTTAGGGTTTTTCAAAATGCTGACACGCCGAGCTCAAAAGGTTCGCCATCACTGTCATAGGGTGATTTGGGGAGGCTGACTTTGGTTCCACGTTCTTTAGACCTTGACAGCTTTGGGAAGATTCAACACTCTACTCTTACAATGCACCTACCCAGAGACAGGGGAGCACTGGAAACTGTAATTTTTACAAACGCATGGGACTATGGGAAAGGGAGGGTGAGAGGAAGGGCATTAAAAGTCAGAACACCTAGATAAACATGGCAGGTGGAGAGGGAACAAAAATAAATACAGACGCTTATTAAAATGTCCCCAGCATCGATGGGTCCTGACTCCTGTCGCGCACCCTAACTACATCATCTCTGACAATGTCACCACCGTTCTTCAGGCCCCCTGTCTCCAGGCCTTGTCCACACACAGATCCTGCCATTTTTAATCTCCAGTGTCTTTTGGACAGATGCCTGCCCTGTTATTTCCTCAGCCAGCACTCCACTTGATAGCTGTGTGTTCACTGTACCTGAAATTCTTCAACTAAGTTACAAAAAGTGACTCCTGGAACAACGGACACTCTGAAGTGGAAAAGCTCGGAGCCCTGTGGAATAAACATACCGGGACATTAGCAGCATCGACATGTATGTCCCTTTAAGTAACAGTATACACTGGGGCCCCTTTTCCCACAGATGTTGTATTAAAAATTCCAGTCCCCTGAAGGCTCTGAGCATATACTGTGTTTGCAAAATAAAAATGGAGGGAGAAGGACAAGAGTTTGAAACAGAGGGATGAAATCGCTGCTACTGCACTTTTAGAATGAAGAAACAGAGATAGGAAACCCAACATGGCCTCCATGCAACCATTGAGCTAATCCTCATATTCATGGTTTTAATAGGTCCCCTAACTTTTATTGGCTTTCTCAACAGTTACTTAGATCATGCCAACTTCATGTGTCTGAATAGGCAGCTGGAACCAGAGCCCATTTCCCCCTAACTTTTGGAAACACCCTTCTGCTCCACCTTGATAGATACCGTATTGGTCTTGTCTATCAGCTCAAAAAATCATAAGTTAATGCTAAATTCAACTTTCGGATACCTTTAGAAATAATAACATCGAAGGAAATGGAGAAAAAATAAACACTCTCCATATACTTTAAGGATGCTGTTTCCACTCTCCATATACTTTAAGGATGCTGTTTATCCATATACGTTAAAACTAAGACCAATCTTAGTTTATACCAGTGGTTCTCAACCTGTGGGTCGCGACCCCTTTGGCGGTTAAACGACCCTTTCACAGGGGTCGCCTAAGACCATCCTGCATATCAGATATTTACATGACGATTCATAACAGTAGCAACATTACAGTTATGAAGTAGCAACGAAAATAATTTTATGGTTGGGTCACAACATGAGGAACTGTATTTAAAGGGCTAGAAGGTTGAGAACCACTGGTTTAGACATATACACTTTTAAAAAATTGTAAATTTTTATTTATTGATTTTTTTTTAGAGAGAGAGAGAAAGGGAGAGGGAGGAAGGGAGGATAGAGATGAGAGAGAGAGAGAGAGAGAGAGAGAGAGGAAGAGAGAGAGAAACATTGATTTGTTATCCCACTTCTTTATGCATTCACTGGTTGATTTTAAAAAATATATATATTTTTATTGATTTCAGAGAGGAAGGAAGAGGAAGAGAGAGATAGAAACACAATGACAAGAGAGAATCATTGATCGGCTGTCTCCTGCATGTCCCCTACTGGGGGATTGAGCCTGAAACCTGGGCATGTGCCCTGACCAGGAATCAAACTGTGACCTCCTAGTTCGTAAGTCAACACTCAACCACTGAGCCACACCAGCCAGACAGTTTATTTTTGTATGTGCACTAACCAGGGATTGAACCCATACCGTGGAGTATTGGGATGATGCTCTAACCAACTGAGCTACCTGGCCAGGGCTAGACGTATGCATTTTATTTAAACTCAAAACAAGAAAAACAAAAATGCTGCCCACTTACCTTTACGCTTAAGTTGAGGCCTAAAGGATTATATACTGGAACATGAAGAATAGATTCTAAGTAATTTTTCAGTCTCCTTACATTTTCTGGTACAGTGTGTTCTAAAAGTACATGAAGTATATTTTAGGCCCACGTATGCTATTTTCTCACTTTGTATAAAACTTGTTACAGACATTGAGATACAACAAAAGATTTCACTCCATGACATGACTAAGCTATGCTGTATTTTTAGTTCTATTTGACTTCGTGGAGTACACATTTACGGGAGATTAGGCCTCATATCTTGCATTACATCTTTTCAGTGGCATTATTGAAACAGACAAGACCTCTGGTCACCTAAATTCAGGCTGACCTTTCCTTCCAGCTCCATGCTCATGACCAGTCCTAACCTACACATACTTTGTGTCTTTGGCAATGAGATAACTTCAGCATCACCTTAGTGCAGCGGTTCTCAACCTGTGGGTCGCGACCCCTTTGGGGGGTCGAACGACCCTTTCACAGGGGTCGCCTAAGACCATCGGAAAACACATATGAATTACATATTGTTTTTGTGATTAATCACTATGCTTTAATTATGTTCAACTTGTAACAATGAAATTGGGGGTCACTACAACATGAGGAACTGTATTAAAGGGTTGCGGCATTAGGAAGGTTGAGAACCACTGCCTTAGTGGTTGGTAAGTGATTTAAAATAAGGTGGCTGGAAAGTTTCACAATAAGATAATTGAAACCTTTTCCCAAAAAAGTTATCAGTTATTCCTGACTTTCTTATAGTTCTTTCTAAACTTAGATGTGTAGTGTTGGAGTTAGAAATTGCAGGATCTAAAGAAAAAAAAAGCTATGATTGTAGCATTTGCCAATTGCTGTGGTGTAAATACTCTCACCATAGCTAATTTCAAGCTACCAGTGGTTTAACAACCAGTATTCAAAATGCTTGAAGGCTTAAGAATCAGTGCTCAAAAGTTGGTAATAGCACTTTCCAGCATACCATAGAGAATGGGATGTTAGTTAAAGCAAAATATTTAGTTTTCTTTATTAATTTTTCATTCCAAAAATGCATATGTTGGGTAGAGTAAGACTCACTGAATATCAAAAGTCTGGATATTTGGTAACATTAATGACTGATCAAAATTTCATTTAACTCTATTGATCTATCACTTGATCGCCTTAAAGTATTCATACATAAACAATCACAAAAGATGCAATAAAAGCCTACATATTTGAGGTAAAATTGAATTGTGGAAAATTTCATTCTTATTTAAAAATATTTCAGTATCTTTCCAATTATTTTACCATAAAATCTTTAAGAAATTTCCTTATATAATTAGAAGATATATCCAATAGATTATCTGGCAACACCTTTTGTAGTCTCCTGTGAAAGGGGACACTTAGGCCAACATGTAGCAGAAATCCAATCAATCATTTTTGCTACAAATCTACAAAAGAGATTTCAAATATTCCACATTTAAATTCTTCAAAAACGCTTTTATGCCATAGAGTCTCGGTCACTGGAAGTGATGATGAAATAAGTGGAAGATAATAGAAGTAGAATGAACAGCAATGTGTCAACTGATTCAAATTCTTTTCCAAAGATCTCCTGGCTGTCTTTTGTGCAGTTCTTGTAAACCCCTTATCTAGGTAATAAAAATAATTATAGAAAAGAAGCAAACCCTACTGATTTCCCAGTGTTTCCTCCCATTCACTTCCATCACAGTGACCAGATATGGAGTTTCCATTGGGATGTGTCCATCCTCACTGTAAACATCCAAAGAAACTGGATATTGCCGAACTGGAAACTTAAAACGAGGAACCTAAAAGACAAATGCCAAGAATGAATGTAAATTTGGAAACTTCAATACTAATTTGATTTCCTGGTAAAGAACACATAGCTACATTCCCAAGAGTTTGGCTTCTCTAAATGAAATGGGCTTCTTTATACAGCAGAATCAATGTGAACTCCAAAAGTACTATGCAAACATGTGCTAACAAAATTCATAACTTTCTATGGGCCTTTTTCACAGGACTTGACTTTTTTGACTAACCTATACCCCATAAGACACTGCATGGCCTGGATACTGTCTGGCTCCCTCATACCTCTCTCCCTGTCAGTCAAATACCATGCACAAAGGGCAGAGATGGGGAAGGGTCCAGTAACTGTGCTCAACATTATTAGTTATTAGCGAAAGACAAATCAAAACCACCAGGAGGCACCATTTCATACCCATTAGGGTAGCTATCACAATTTATTACTGGTAAGCAGCTTACAAAGCTGGGAGACAAAATTCAGAAAGACTTATTATTATTGGACTTTTTGCCCTTCTTGGGGATTTTATTTACTCAGGCTCTGGAGTCAGAGTTCAAATCTAACTCGATCACATATGAATGATATGACCTTTGGCAAATTACCTGGCTTTGCTGTTCTTCAAATGAAATCATGGTGACAGCTCAGAGCAGTGTTTAGTAGACAGTAAATGCTCGAGAAATATTATTGTAATTCAGCAAGGGGGGAGTTGTAGAGGTATGTAACATTAGCACTCATAATTTACTGACTGTGACCCTATGCCCATTTTGAGATAAATCACTTAATATAATGCTATATATTTTATTACATGTAAAGATAAATCACTTAATATATATATAGTCTTACAAGACATTTGAAGTAGATCTACTTGAAAGCACTACTAAGTACACACTGAACTTAGCTAATGCAAACACCAACATGAACTTGATACATCTTTGAATGCTTTGAGACTAACAGAAGGAAATATTTGAGACAACCCATCCTCTTCACCAATGTATTATACTGTCACTAGAGGCCTGGTGCATGAAATTCGTGCACTCAAGGGAGTCCCTCAGCCCGTCCTGCACCCTCTCGCAGTCTGGGAGCCCTCGGGGGATGTCCAGCTGATGGCTTAGGCCCACTCGGCCTAAGCACTGGACATTCTTAACGTTGGACATTCTTAGCGCTGCTGTGGAGGCGGGAGAGGCTTCCACTACCGCTGCTGTGCTTGCCAGTTGTGAGCCCGGTTTCTGGCTGAGTAGTGCTCCCCCTGTGGGAGCGCACTGACCATCAGGGGGCAGGTCCTGCATTGAGCATCTGCCCTCTGGTGATCAGTGCACGTCATAGCGACTGATTATTCTGCCATTCGGTCAATTTGTATATTAGCCTTTGATTATATAGGATGTATTTTGTTACCACTACCAGACTGAACTTCTTGACAATAAGGGTTTTAACTTCTATTATCCAAGACGTGATACACTAAATATTTTTGAATGAATCAATGTTTGCTGTAATGTAGTGGATGGGGTGTTTGATAAGTTACAAATTGTTTTCATGTAGATATGAATGGGTATATTTATAAAAACCTGTGAAAAGGACAGGGCAGTGCAAGTATTGTTCTATTTTACAGGTGATGTTAATTAACTTGTGTGAGGACAATTAAATCCAGATCTTATTTAGCTCTGTATCACATTTAGTTCTATATCATAAGAAGAAAAAAAAATTAAAAAAAAGAAGACATTATTTCTATGTCATAGTTTTCATATGTAACCAAAATGCACATTTCAAAAAATCTAAGTAATATGAAAGCATTGTCTTCAGGTAATTAAAAATTACCTTACCTTTTCTCTGCAATCTGAGAAAGCAACAGCATATGAAAGCTTCTGATCCTTTGTGCAATTACACTGCTTCCGATTAGACTTATTAGCACACTGTTTGAATTTACCGGATTCCTGCAAATAGAATTAATACAGGTTGACTTTTTTTTTCCTGTGGCAGGATTTCTACAAACTGAGTAAAACTTCAATAAATATTCGTCCCTTGAGTAAATAAAGTCCCCGAGAAAGGGGGAAAAGTCCAACAGTAATAAGTCTTTCTGAATTTTGTCTCTCCCCTCCCCTTTGTAATTTGATCCCAAGTATCACTCAGTTGCTTGCCAGTGATAAATTGTGATCACTTTCCTAATGGGTATGAAATGATGTCTCATGGTGGTTTTGATTTGCCTTTTAACTAATACTGTTGAGCAAAGTCACTGAGCCCTCCCCCAACTCTGTGTGGTATTGCCTCACCCTGGAATGCTCTTTGTCTGCCCTTTACCCTCTGCACTCCTCCTCATCTCCCCTTGCTTGGTTAACCCTACTCATCTTCAGTCTGGTTCCCTCGGCCTAGGTTAGGCATCCCTGGACCACAGTCGTAATGTGTGTTTTGTGTGTCTCCACTATATGTCTATCTTAAACTTTAGGGTAAGGATCAACTGGGAGATTTTTTTTTTAACAAATTCAGATTTCAGGACTACACCCCATCGTTTCTGATTCAGTAGCTATGTGGTGAGAATGAGAAAACTGTGTTTTTAGAAATATTCCCAGGTGATTCTGGTTCTGGATATGCAGGGCCATGCTGCTCACAAACACTGCACTGGATACGTAATGCTATTTAGTTTGTGTAACTTTTTCTTTAATGCCCGTTCTCCCCCCATTAGAGTGTAGATCCATAAAGGCATCATGCTTATCATGTTTATTGCTGTGTCCTCAGAGAATGTATTTCCTGATAACACTGGCAATGCTGAAATGAACATTTGTTGAATTTCAAAAGATGCATAAAAAACTCTCATCTACTTAGGTGTATATTAAATACATTTCTTGTTCAACTCTCCTCCGCCCCAAACCTGATAAAACCCCTAAAGATTCCCATGTAAGCCCAAACCGGTTTGGCTCAGTGGATAGAGCGTTGGCCTGCGGACTGAAGGGTTCCGGGTTCGATTCCGGTTAAGGGCATGTACCTTGGTTGCGGGCACATCCTCAGCGGGAGGTGTGCAGGAGGCAACTGATCGATGTTTCTCTCTCATCGATGTTGCTAACTCTCTATCCTTCTCCCTTCCTCTCTGTAAAAAATCAATAAAATATATTTTAAAAAAAGATTCCCATGTAAATACAGTAAGGTCATATTTCAATAGACGAGGCTTAACTTTAGAGATACAAGGTTTACTAGTATCTTTGTGAGAAACTGGAAGTGAAGAACTTAGTATTATAGTTGCTCATTGCCTGGAGTAGAGCTTATCTTGAAATCCAAGATTCGATAAGAAGTCAGCCTCCTCATGTTGTATGTGCGTGTAACAATATGCACGTGAATGTGTATTATTAGTTTGTTCAACAATTTGTAAGCATTCCCCATGCCTGGCACTGCTCTTGGTACGACAGATACAGAAGAGAGCAAAAGAGGAGTCTTCACCCCTGACCTCTCCTTGGCTCCCATTAGGATTTCAAATGGGCTAAATGGGATGAGAGCATCTTTTCTCGAATGAGAAGAGCCCCCAGACCCACCTCACCTCTCCAGCACAGGGACAAGCACGGTGTCCATAGCAGAGAGGAGTGCTTGTCCCAACAGAGGCACATCTACACTCTGGGAGAGGTTCTGCCTGGAAAACAGCCCAGCAGCACTCGCCCTCTCTGGAGTGTGGAGCGAGCTGGGTAGAGACTAGAGGACAAGTACATTATAGGGTAGCGTCTTGAGGAAATTTTATAGATGCCGGTGGAATCTCTCTCTAGAAAAACGCACCTGCCTGCCTATTTATGTGTACAAACAGACTTTCATATCCATTCATGAGCTCTCTCTCTCTCTCTCTCTCACACACACACAATGACATAAAATGGCTTCTTTTTTTTTTTTTAAATATATCCTACTGATTTTTCACAGAGAGGAAGGGAGAGAGACAGAGAGCCAGAAACATCGATGAGAGAGAAACATCGATCAGCCGCCTCCCGCACATCCCCCACTGGGGATGTGCCCGCAACCCAGGCACACGCCCCCGACCGGAACCGAACCCGGGACCCCCCAGTCCGCAGGCCCACGCTCCATCCACTGAGCCAAACTGGTTTCGGCAAAATGGCTTCTTTTGTTAAAAACTCCCCATCGTCTTCCCCTCTCACGGAGCATAAGCCAGATTCTTACAATGATTTATAAGGCCGCCTGTGACCTGGCCTTGGCATTACACATGACCTGATTTCCCCCTGTTCGATCTGCTCAAGCCGCACGGGCCTCCTCATCCTGGAATGCTCTTTGTTCCTCAGATATGTCAGGCATACTTCCAACTCTGGGCCTTTGCAGTTTCAAACAGTTCGTCTGTCTGGAATGCTCTTCTGTCAGATACGACACGGCACACTCCGCCACTGTTCTTAGGTTTTTGCTTAAATGTTACATTCATTGCGAAGCCCTCCTTAACCACTCTATTTAGAGTTGTAATTCCCATCTCCACATTACTCATCCCCACCCCCCTGCCTTATTCCTTGCCTATTTTTCCTCTTTGTACTTATTACAATTGTACATATTTTATTCATTTATTTTATTTATTGTATTCCATAAAAAAAGTAAACTACATAAGGCAGGGTTGGTGTGTGTGCTGTTTTTTAAAAAAAATCTATTTTGTTCTCTGACCTCTTTAGAGTCCTTGATTCTAAAACCATATACAGGAGTAGCAATAAAATGAAAGGAACTAAAGTAGTAGTAGGAGAAATGGGTAGTAGCAGTAGTAGTATTAATTATCATCATTATCACCACTATCATCACCACCACTAGCACCATTAATCACCACCACCATCACTATCACCATCATCATCACCATCATCACTACCACCACCATCACTATCACTATCATCATCACCATCACCACCATCATCATCACCATCATCACTATCACCACCATCATCAGCATCACCTCTACCACCATCATCATCATCATCATCATCACTATCACCACCAACACCATCATCACCATCATTACCATCATCATCATCATCACCATCGAGAGCAGATGGAGCATTGTACTAAATGCACCTTTTCATTTAATCCCTGTAGCTATGTTCAACTGTAATTTTACTCAATGATTTCTTGAATTCAAATAAATACTAGTTTAGTTGTAAAAAAATTACTCACCCTTGACTTGGGAAATAGATTTCTTGGTATGGGTTTGCTAGGATCTGCATGATAAAAATTATCTGTAAGTGGAATAGCAACTCCCATATTAGATGGAGGCCTGTAGTTTACCTGCAGGTGATTAAACAAAGAAAATGTATAACTCATTATTTACTATGTCTTCAATTTAAATATCTTAACTTTCCAGAAAAGCATTCAAAGCAAATATTTTGCTTTTGGTTCCAGGTATTAAAGTAAATTTCTATTCACCCTACACTCCCAATTCAGTATTTTCTGGAATTTCAACAACCCTAGTCCATGGCAATATAATGTGAACCTTGTAAATAAGTTAAAAATTTTTTAGTACCTAAAACAGTGGCCATTAAGTCAATGCAAAATACAGTGGGGCCTTGACTTACGAGTGTCCCGACTAACGAGTTTTTTGAGATACCAGCTGTCTCTCGGCTGATTTTTTGCATTGAGTTGATAGAGTAATTTGAGTTAACGAGCTCCTTAACAAGCTCGGTCTCGGAACAAATTAAACTCGTAAGTCAAGGCTCCACTGTAGTTTAAACATCTTATAAAAGGTCCTAGTGACATATTTAGTAAATAATTCTTCAAGTTTGGTTATTTGCTTTTTTTGTCACAAAAATTATAAGTAGTAAGCTAGTTAGAAGAGTAATCATTTATATTTTAAAAAGATAAAAAAATAAAAAGTTACAGATTCTGACAAGGCAAAAATTAAAATTGTTACTACATTGAAATGGAGCATATATATTACACACACACACACACACATATATATATATATATATTTATATACACACACACACTCACACTCAGGATGGGTCAAAATAAGGGCAAATAACTTCATATTTTGCAAAATCCTAAGATTATGCCACTATTAATATACATGAATGATGTTAATAATGATGAAACTAAGTTACCAAGAAAAATAATTATATCAGAACGTTTTTACATTTTAGAAATAAATAATAATCACATCCTTAAAATGACATGAGGACTGAAAAATAACTGGAGTGTGAGCATCTTAAGAAAGAAATGCTAAGACTGAATGGCTAGCCAACCCCACAAAAGTAATACATCACTGGCATTCTTAAAACAACCTGCTCAGGGTTTTCTAGGGTGTCTTGTTTTTTACCGGCAAAGTTTTGATCATGTTTAAATCCCGACTGAATGGGTGAACTCCTTCGAGCCATTCGTCCCTTGAGATCAAGGTGCTAGGACTGTGGCGCATGGACTTTAGATAACTGCAGCTGCTTTTCAAGGTTGGTGTAAACGTTGTGACAAAGCAGTCTGTCGAGGCGCCCCAGACAATAAGTGCCAGTGACGTTGAACCCTGGAAATATCCAAAGAACGGAAGGTTATTTCAAGTAACTGTTAGAGGCTGCACGAGGCCCACTCAAAGTTCATCTGCTGATGTCTTAACCCCTCGCATCTCAGAATGTGACTGCATTTGGAGACAGGCCCTGGAAAGAGGTAACTGAGTTAAAATGAGGTCATTAGCATCGCTCCTCATTCCATCGGACGGGTGTCCTCACACCAAAAGGAAATCTGAACAGAGACACACGCAGAGATGATGTGAAGACACAGGGAAAAGGCGAGGAGGCCTTAGAAGAAACCAGCCCTGCTGACACCCTGAACTTGGACTTCTAGCCTCCAGAACCATGGGAAAATAAATCTGTGGTGTTTAAACCACTCAGTGTGTGGTATTTTGTTATGGTAGCTCTAGCAAAATAACACAGAAACCAACGAAAGAACATAGGAAAGTAATAGAAAAAGAAACACGCACACAACAGAAATAGAGTGATAAGTTTGACAAAAAGATCTGTTTCAGAATAAATCATAACAGAAAACATAACATTGTTTTCCCGGAAGAAAAACATTCCAATCTAATTGGATATGGACAACTTTTGGAAATGAGCAAGAGTCAGGAAGTAACAGCATAGTCACATCCAACTCACATTGATGGGGCTTCCCCCAGTCGCTGAGGGGCACCTGGATATTTGCTCTGATGATATGAATAAAATAACTCAGATTTGGCATACATTTTGAAAAAAAAAGTTACTCACTTAGCAATCACTGTATTTCACACAGATCTGCTTTTAGTAGGAATTTATGCACAATAAGTATATTTGAACCTGGAACAATATTAAACATCCAATACAATTTGATAAATTCGATTTGACATTTAAAATATTTTTGGAATTTTAAGAATGTAGGCATACTAATAACTCCAGTGATGTAGTAAACTCTGGTAGTGGTAGTTTTGCTTCTATTCCCATATTCTGTAGCCATTAAAATGGATGTATTTTTAATGAGTTTTTGCCCAAACACATTGAACCAGATGTAAGCAGAATTATACCATTAAAGGAAATGTGGGGGTGGCAGGGAAGCACAAGTTAAATAAGAGACAAGGAAGCAAACCGAAAAAGCCAGAATGTTGGACATTCTATAACACGCCTGACCCAGTTGCCACACATTCAGTGGCAGGGGAAGAAAAGGGAATAGTACTTTTCAACTAAAAAAAAAATACCTTAAGAGATAAAGTAATTATATACTATGTGGATCTCAATTCAAACAAACCAACTATAACATTTTTTGAGAGAATTGGGAAAATTTGATTATAGACCAAGTTTTATAGGACTTATAAGTTGTAAGACAAAATTTCAGTTTTAAAAGTTTTAGGGATGATGGTGGCATTGTGATTATGTGAGAGATAATACACAGATTTTTAGAGATGTGTATTGAAGCATATAGGAGTGAAATGACATGTTTGCTATTTGTTTACAAATGTCAGAATCTAAACAAAAAATTAAACAGGGATGATAAAACTAGCAAAACCTTGACTAATTCGAGTGCAAAAGATACATGGAAATTCTACTTTTGTCTACATGTTAATGTTTTCACGATAAAAAAACTTTAGAATATGTAGAAAAAAAATTATTGACTCAAGGATTAAAACATAGTTAAGTGATAGGAGCAAATTTTCTAAAATGTATATATAACACTTTCCCAATTTTAGGGGAAAATACTGTAGGCTCAAAGTGATTGAACATTTTCTTCTTTAGATGCCCTACTTGAAACATCACATTTAATTCTCAAAACAACCTTACGAGGTAGGTATTATTATTATTATCTTCTCTATTTTATAGATAAGGAAACTTAACTACAGCAAAGTAACTTTCTCAAGTTCACATAGAAAGTACCAGAAATGAGATCTAATTCAGGTGGTCTTTTCAGAGCTCCTTCTTTTAAACCCTAACCGTAACTCTTCTTTTCCTTAGCTTACATGCTACATTTTCTCTAATTAATGATTTCTCTGTAATTAAAGAAAATCTTACTTGAAGGAAAGTTTTGCTAGCTGCAGAAATTTCCATTAGGTATCTATCAGTATTATCAAAAGAGCCTTTAACTTTAACATCCAACAAATTTGGGTTTCCAACAATTACTTTCAGTAGTGGTACTTCAAGTGTATGAGCACCTATAGAAACAAAGCTAATGGTTAATATCTATACTAATAAAAGGGTAATATGCTAATTAGACTGGGGGGAAGTCGGGGGCGAGCAGGCCAGCAAGGGGGGGCAGTTGGGGACAAGAAGGCCGGTGGGGGGGGGCAGTTGGGGGCAAGCAGGCCAGCAGGCAGAGTGGTTAGGAACAATCAGGCAGGCAGGCAGGTGAGCGGTTAGGAGCCAGCGGTCCCGGATTGCAGAGAGATGTCTGACTGCCGGTTTAGGCCCAATCCCTAAACCAGCAGTTGGACATCCCTGAGGGGTCCCAGATTGGAGAGGGTGCAGGCCGGGTGATCAGGCCGGCAAGGGGGACATTTGGGGGTGAGCTGACTGGTGGGGGTGGTGCAGTTAGAGATGATCAGGCCAGAAAGGGGGGCAGTTTGGGGCAATCAGGCCGGCAGGCAGAGTGATTAGGGGTAATCAGCAGTCAGGCAAGTGAGCGGTTAGGAGCCACTAGTCCCAGATTGCGAGAGGGATGTCTGACTGCTGGTTTAGGCCTGATCCCTAAACCAGCAGTTGGACATCCCCTAAGGGGTCCCAGATTGGAGAGGGTGCAGGCCGGGCTGAGGGACCCCCCCCCCAAGTGCATGAATTTCATGCACTGGGCCACTAGTTAAATCATAAAAGTTTCAATCAATTTAATAATGATTGGCTAATACAGAATCTATTATCAAGACTGCATGATGGCTGTGAATACAGTTAATATAGAGTTAACTTTAATAGTTATTAGAAAACATTAACTTTGCAAATATTTTCTCCAAATTTCTCACAAAAATATTGCTCCTCTCCACCCCTTAGTCCTCAGCCAGGTTCTCCAATGCATGTAAAGGTCATTTGGTTAGTACTGGTCACCCTGAGTTGGATAACTCAATAGAGAAACTGAAGGGTAGAGATTACTGAATCATATGGTAGTTCTATTTTTAATTTTTGAGGAACTTACATACTGCTTTCCATAGTGGCCCAACCAAGTTACATTCCTACTCCTCTCCCCATCCTCAGCAACTTTTGTTATCTTGTCTTTTAGATAATAGTCATTCTAACAGCTGTGAGGCAGTATCTCATTGTGGTTTTGATTTGTACTTCTCTGATGGTTAGCAATGTTGAACACCTTTTCATGCTGGCCATTTGTGACTTCTTTGGGGAAATGTCTATATTCAGGTTCTTTGCCCATTTAATTGAATTATTTGTTGTTTTTTCGTCATTCAATAAGAGTTCAGTATATTTTTTAGATATTAACTCCTTATCAGGTACATGTTTGCAAATATTTTTCCCGTTCCATAGATTGCCTTTTCATCCTGTTGATTTTTTTTTTTTTTTTTTTTTTGGTGCAGAAGCTTTTTAGTTTGATGTAGTCCCACGTATTTACTTTTGCTTTTATTGCCTGTGCTTTGGGTGTCATTTTAAAACAAATCATTAACAAGACCAATGTCAAAGAGCTTCTCCTCTTAGTTTTCTTCTAGGAATGTTATGCTTTCAAGTCTTACATTTAGTCTTTAGTCCATTTTTGTGAGTGATGTACGGGTCCAGTTTTATTCACGTGCAACACCATTTAATAAAGCGATTATTTCCCTATTGTACATTCTTGGCTCCCTTGTCAAAGATTAGCTGACTAGATAAGCATGGGTTTAATTCTGGGCTCTCTATTCTCTTCCATTGGTCTGTCTGTTTTTAAGTCAGTATGTTTTCATTAACATAGCTTTGTAATATAGTTTGAAATCAGAAAGTGTGATGCCTCCAGCTTTGTTCTTTCTCAATATTGCTTTGGCCACTCAGGGTCTTTAATGTGATTTACCATGTTAACAGAATGAAGAATAAAAATTGTTGATCACCTCAATAGATGCAGAAAAAGCATTCGTCAAAATTCAACATTCATTCATGATATTAAAAAATCTCAACAAATTAGGTATATAAGGAATATACCTCAACACAATAAAGGTTTCAACCCCCCCCCAAAAAAAAACATCTATAGCCTTCATTTACATAAATTGTATTTGGTTCTGTTTTTCATATAAGCCTCTATGAAAAGTGTTTTTTCCTGTCATTATGGTTCATATATCTCCATTTACCTCTTTAAAAGTTTTATATATGCTTATTTTTAAATGTCTTTCGAATTTTTCTATTATGACAAGTTCTTGGAGTTTAAAATTTTCTACTTCCTGTGCCTATTGGTCCTCTCTTCTGCTGGATCATTTTCTTGCATAGCTTTAAAATTCTTTTCCTCCATTCATGTTTAGTGAAGATTAATTTTTTTCCGTGGAAGTCCACATTACCTGGCTTATGAAAATATCCTGAGAAGGGTTTTATGCTGACTTGTGCTGGTTCTCTGGGGTTATAATCATTTCTCAGCTTCAGATTCCTGCACCTGGTGGGTACTCTCTGGTGTTGCTCAGCCCTGGGGTTTGGGTCTTTTACAGAAGATTCTTTTTCTCCACGTTGAGTCCCATGGAAACGATCAGCTCCCCAGCTCCTCTTTGGGTGGTGATATGTACAGTTTTCCTAATCCCCTCTTTATGGCTCGACAGTCTCAGTGCCAATTTCCTAACACAAAGTAGGAAGCAGCCACATCTTCTGCCAAGGTTTGGGAATTAAAATCATCCCTCTGCCCAGAGAGCCTGTACCCGAGCCTCAAATCCTGCGGGAAACCACACATTAGCTCCTTTTTTGGCTTTGAGTTCCCTCTTCATTTCTGGTGACACGCTTTTCTTCTCTTCCCTTCCCTTCCCTTCCCCGTCCTGCCTCTCTTTCTGGCTCCGTTAATACTTAATTTTTTTGTTTTATTTTTTCCCCCAGTATGCCATTTCTCCATCATCATTAACATTTCGTTATTTTTTAGAATTAATTTTTAGAGAGAGTGGAAGAGAGGGGGAGAGAAAGAGAAACATCGATGTGAGAAAGACACATCACTTGGTTGCCTCCTACACAAGGGATCGAGCCTGCAATCAAGGTACATGCCCTTGACTGGAATCAGACCCAGACCCTTCAGTCCAAGGGCCGATGCTCTATTCACTGAGCCAAACCAGTTAGGAATTGTTATTATTTTTTAAATAAATAAATGACTGAAAAAAATAGGGAAAGGTTTAAAATTTTATTTAAAGACCATTATTTGGCTTTAAATAAATACTTGAAATAATTATAAAAATCCAAGGTAATTAAAAGGTTTAATTTTCAGAGGTAAGCAAAAAATCTAAAGTCCCATGTAATCTTGGCCTGCTAACGGAACCTCATTTCCTCGTTTGTAAAATGAGGAGTATATCTAGCCTTTTAGAGTTGTTATAAACATTAAATGAAAAAATATATAAAAATCATTTAATACAGAGCCTCACCCATAGTAAATGCTCAATAATTAGAAGCTAATACTGTTATAAGTAGAATGCCAGCCATTCTGGAAACCAAAGATAAAGAAGAATATCCCGGCCGGCCAGCATGGTTTGGTGGGTGAGCATTGACCTATGAACTAGGAAATCACGGTTCAATTCCCCATCAGGGCACATGCCCAGGTTGCAGGCTGGGTCCCCAGTGAGAAGGCAGCTGATCAATGAATCTCTCTCATCATTGATATTTCTCTCTCTCTCTCTCTCTCTCTCTCTCTCTCTCTCTCTCTCTCCCCTCTCTCCTTCATCTCTGAAATCAATAAAACATGTTTTAAAAAAGAAGAAAAATATTAGCGTATATTTCACATTCAGGGTAAACAAAAACATCTTCTTTTGATGTTTCCCAATAAAAATAAACTTACCTTTACCATGAGGTATGACCTTAATTCCTAAGGTCTGAGATTTCCCCAGATCAATGTATCTCAGGACATTGAGGGATAGTGTATTATCATCTTGCTGAAACAAATAATTACATGGTTTTGTGTATATTTCCCATTTCCGTCCATTCCTTTCTCCAAAGTCATATAATAACCATGAGTCTTTTACAAAAGTCATGTTGTTGGGAACTCTTTCAGGCATGGTGGCCATCGCTAACGCATTATTGCCATCTACAATGCTTGTGATCAGGAAGCTGCTGTAACCAGGAATCACCACTGTCTTCTCTATATCCGAATCTTGAAATGAAGAAACAACACCTGGAGCTAGAACAGAAATGATTTGCTATGAAATAGAACAGCTACTGTTCTTCAAGCATTCTGGCAGATATAACTGATGAACACACTATTTGAGTTCTTAGCGTGTGTGTGTGTGTGTGTGTGTGTGTGTGTGTGTGTTTTGTTAATTCTCACCTGAGGATATTTTTTCCCCTTGGTTTTTAGAGAGTGGAAGGGAGGGGGAGAGACAGAGAGAGAAACATCGATGTGAGAGAGACACAGCAACTGGTTACCTCCTGTATGCACCTCTACTGGACAAGGCTCGAGCCTGCAGCCGAGGTACGTGCCCTTGGCTGGGATGGAAACTGCAACCCTTCAGGCTGAGGGCTGACGCTCTAATCACTGAGCAAAACTGGCCAGGGCGAGTTTTAAAACTACGGTCTTTTTAAAATATATATATATTTTATTGATTTTTTACAGAGAGGAAGGGAGAGGGATAGAGAGTCAGAAACATCGATGAGAGAAGCATCGATCAGCTGCCTCCTGCACACCTCCTACTGGGGATGTGCCTGCAACCAAGGTATATGCCCTTGACCGGTATCAAACCTGGGACCTTTCAGTCCGCAGGCCAACGCTCTATCCACTGAGCCAAACCAGTTAGGGCTAAACTATGATTGGCCAGATTTCAGGTTATAAATCAAATTATTTTATAGAAAGTGTGTCATATAGAAAGTGTGTCACGAATATGTCAAGCACAAACCTGTACTTTACACTTGACTATAATGGATTCTTTTTATTTTTTGAAAGTGACGATATATTCTATCTCATGCTGTATGTCCACAGCAGATTGGCTAGGGGTTTGATTTTGTTTCTTTGGTTCTCAGTGACGCTCAGGCTGGTAAAGTCTCTACCTTCTGAAATGAGACAGTGTGAAGGGTGAAATGGATTCTGTAAAATTATCAGCAGGGGGAGGGGGAAACATGTAGGGCTAAGTAATTATAAGAAAGCTGATTTCTTTACTGTAAAACTGCCAAGCGCTTTAACCTTGACTCTTGACCGTGATTCTATAAGAGAAGGATAATGTAATCAGTGTTCCCCCAGTACCTAAAGGTCTGCCTGCTACACGGAAGGTGCTCAATAAATATTTGTTGAACGGATGGATAATCGATTGTTTAAGGAGAGCATGAAGATTTAGAAGAAAAGAAGCTCGAGGGCGGGAACGTAAGCAACACCATCATGTAAGGAATGGAAGATTCCACAAAGCAGACAAAGAAGAAATGATCGGAGAAGAGCCATCAGAGAGAATCCGAGAAAAGCCAAAAGAAGGCTATTTCAAGGAGAGGGAGGGCATCATTATCAAATGTTTCTCTTTTGTTTCTTTCATTATCAAGGGTTTTGAATAGGTCATGAAACATATCAACAAAACTTGCCTTATTCTGAAATAATAACTAGAAGTAGTCGGAAAAGAATCTCATAATTCCCTTACTATGCACACATACTCTAATTCAGTGATGGCGAACCTTTTGAGCTCGGCGTGTCAGCATTTTGAAAAACCCTAACTTAACTCTGGTGCCGTGTCACATATAGAAATTTTTTGTTATTTGCAACCATAGTAAAACAAAGATTTATATTTTTATATTTATTTTATATATTTAAATGCCATTTAACAAAGAAAAATCAACCAAAAAAAGAGTTCATAGGTTCACCATCACTGCCTAATTTCTCCCATATCAGACACACCAACAAATCCTTACCTCCACCTTTGCCTCCCCCCGCCAGGCTGCCATGTAAGGTCTCTCCTTCCCTTTATAGGGAAATTCCCCGAGTTGCCTTTATTCATGGGTCTTCAATTTCTCTCCTCTCATAAGTTTTTAACTTTAATCCAATTAGATTTTGGTCTCTACTACTCCACCCAACCACAGCCATTGTCAAAGTTACCAATGACTTTCATATAAATCCACTGGCCAGTTTTCTTTCATCATCTTACCTGACTTATTGGTAGCACCTAAACATCTTCACTCAGTTCTCCTCTGAGCATATCTTCCGATCTCCTTTCTAATTCTTCTGCATCTCCTGGATGACTAATTGTTGGAATTCCAGGGGTTGGACCTCAGACCTTTTCCTTTCTATACCTACAATCAGTTTCTCATCTGGTCTCATAGCATTAACTATCATGCGTATTCTGACTGCTCAAATTTATCTCTCCAGTTCAGATGTTATAACTGAGTGTCAGACTTGTCTTTCTAAATAGCTACTTAATTTCTCCACTTGGATGAGCAACAGGCATCTTAAATTTAATATGATCCCTCACCTGATTAATGTAATAGCCTCCTGATTTCTCTGCTTTCCTTCTTGCCCTTTCTCCATCACCTGCCCAGTCTATTCTCAACACAAAAGCCAAAGTGGATCTTATTAAAACATAAGTCCAGTCATGTCACTTTTTGTTCAAAGCTCCTCCAATGACTTCCTACTTACTCAGAGTAAAACCCAAATTCTTACAAAAATTATATTAAGTTTTGCTATGTATCTATCATATAATCCTTTGAAATAGAAATATCCTACATAATACTGGTTAAAAATTTTTTTATTATGGCAGGCAAAATCTGCATGGACTTCCTATTTTCTTTTGTTCCTCCTGAATACTATTTAATAAAAAAAAATAACATCAGGAATAAATGAAAAATTCCACTGTTGATGTAAATATCAATGAAGTTATAGCTAGGTTTTAGTACATAGTAAATATAAAATTCCTCCAGAAACCTACATAGATGTATACTTCTGTAGATTGCCAATTGGACTAAATTTTGAAATCTATTGTTCCATAAGTGAACATGAATGACCTTTTCAAAAGATAATTTTTCATTTTTATTAGCCATAAGAGCTATATTATATTATCACACTTACTTTGTAGATCAAGAGTAAGTTTGTAGAATTTTCCATCTTGATTAATGGAAAGGGAACTAGACAAACAAGGGCTCTCCTTCACATCTTCTAACTCAAAAGGTTCGATGATTTCTGCAATAACTGCAGACAAAAATCCTTCAGGAATGTTGTGCTGCAATAGCTTTCTTATGTAAGCATTTCCAGTTTTCCTAAACAAACCAACACACATTAAGGAATGTGGATAAAACTGTGGCGTGAATGAGCAAGTTTATGAATACATAATTTACAAACAAAATGTACCACATAAACATTTGATTAGTACTTCTTCAATCTCATTAGTTAATTAACAAAAAGCCAATTACAGCAGTGGGACACAATTTTTCACCTATCAAATTAGCAAAGATCTTTTAAATGACAGGTTCAGGAGTGGTAAGAATTGAGTGGAGAAAGGCATGCATCCACTAGTGATGGTATTATAAATTGGTGCAAACTTCCCAGAAAGCAATTTGATAACTTGATATCACTTAGAGCTATAGCATTATTTGTTTCCCTCTGATGCCATAAATCTACTGGCAAGGCTCCGTCCTAAGGAAATAACACGGAATGGGGGTAATGCGAGAGCGGCATCTTTCCACATAAAGACATCCATCATAGAATTATGATAACAGTTAGAAATAAGAATGACCAATAACAGGAAAATTAAGTAGATGTTACGACATGATCTACTTAGACAAAATGCTACTATTACAATGGTTTTTAATTATTATTGGAAGGTGATTATATTACAATGTCTAAAGGAAAGAAGCATGGTGAAGACTGTTAAAATGCATCTTGAAAGAACTAACCAGGAATTCAGCAAAGTGTTAACAGTTATTATTTCCATTTTCTTCTTTATGTTTATCCATGTTTAAGAAATTTCTACAATGGGCATGCACTTTTTAATCAAGAAAAACAATCTATTTTAAAATATTAACCTAGGACATCCACATGCAAAAAAAAATCTAGATACAGACTTTACATCCTTTACAAAAATTAACTTAAAATGGGTCATATACTTAAATATAAAATTCAAACTTATTAAATCTTAGCAGATAACCTAGATAACATCTAGATAATCTTGGGCATGGCAGTGACCTTTGACATACAATGCCAAAGGCACAATCCATGAAAGAAAATAATTGATAAGCTGTACTTTATTAAAATTAAAAACTTCTCCTCTGTGAACCACACTGTCAAGAGAATTAGAAGACAAGCCACAGACGGCGAGAACGTATTTGCAAGAGCCCTATCTGACAAAAAGACTGTGAACCAAAATAAACTGTAGGAGAGGAAAAAAGAAGCCTTTTCCCCCTCTCCCCTCCTAGGTTCTGTGGCGGGGGCCTTGTAAATCCAACTGACAAAAGACACATGTGTGTCATGCTTACACACAGGAGAAACTCCGTGATGACTAACTCAAAGGGGTGGTTAGAACTTGCAGCTTATCTAGCATCTTAATAAAGATGGTTGGAATCTAATGCCAAGGCGATGGTGTTAGAAAGTGAGGCTTTTGGGATGTGATTTGGGTCATGAGGGTGGAGCTGAATGGACTAAGACAACCACTCGCCTCCTTTCTATTTAACACGGTCCTAGACACGGCAATAGGACAAAGGGACAATACGCTAAGAAGTGTTAAGGAAGAAATAAAACAAGCTCTTTGCAGGTGATATGATTATCTACTTAGAAAAATTTCTACTCAGAAAACCCAAAGGAGTATATAGTAACAGTTCTGGAATTATTAAAAGAATTTAGCAAATTTGAAAAAAAAATTTAAAAATATATTTTATTGATTTTTTACAGAGAGGAAGGGAGAGGGATAGAGAGTCAGAAACATCGATGAGAGAGAAACATCGATGAGCTGCCTCCTGCACACTCTCTACTGGGGATGTGCCCGCAACCAAGGTACATGCCCCTGACCGGAATCGAACCCGGGACCCTTCAGTCCACAGGTCGATGCTCTATCCACTGAGCCAAACTGGTTTGGGCTGAAAATTTTTAATATACAAAGTCAATTACAAGACTTGTACTTTTGCTTTAGATGCAGAAAGATGCACACCCGACAAGAAGAAATAGAGAAAGCACAAAGTCAACACGTAAGCCCATCATTGAACTAAGGTCCCAAGATAACCAACTAACTTGAAATCCAGGGGACTGAGCCACTCCAAGGAAAGTCTGGACACTGGCACAGTCTTCCCTCTGTAAAAGCATGGGAGGCAGGAACACAGCGCTGGCCACAAGGCAAGAGGTAAGGATTAGCTAAAATCATAAAAACTGCCAAAGGCTGGCACATGAGTCCGGAAATGCCGAGGCACCTTAAAGTGACATAAGTCAGAGGAACACAAACACCACATGACTTCACTGACACATGGAGTCTAAAGAGCAATATAAACGGACAAACAAAACAGAAACAGACTTGTAGGTACAGAGAACAGACTGATGGTTGCCGCAGGGAGAAGGTTGGGGGGCTGGATGGAGAAGGCAAAGGGATTAAGAAGTACAAATTGGTAGTTATAAAACAGTGCCAGGGATATAAAGTACAGCATAGGGTAATAGAGTCAATAATACCATTAATGACAATGGATGGTGCCAGGTGGGTACTAGATGTATGGGGGGAATTACTTTGTAAATTATATAAATATCTAACCATGACTCTGTACACCTGAAACTAATACAAAATAACTAGAGGCCCAGTGCATGAAATTCGTGCAAGGGGCTCGGCCCTCGCAACCCCTTGCAGCCCCTCACAGCACTGGCTTCATCTGGAAGGTCATCTGGACGGTCGTTCTGCTGTTTGGTCTAATTAGCATGTTAGCTCTTTATTATATAGGATAGTTAATGCCAACTGTAGCTGGGGGCGGGGGGAGAGTGGCACCTTTATAAGGGGGGTCTGTATTCGAAAGCTCCTTCCCCTGGGCTTCCCTGAGGCTCATGGGAAGGATCAGTGCCAGCTGAGGACCAGAGTGACCGTTGCTAGTGGTGCAGGCAGCACGGGGAATCAGAGGATGAGGAGGAAGCAGGCAGCATCCCCCACTTCCCTGAACCTTCTTTCACAGAAAGCAAAAGCCTTAAGCCGCAGGGGGTTGGGCCTTAGACACTCTTGCACCCAGGCCTCAAAAGAGGTGATCAATGGTTGGGGTAAAGTGTCTGGAGGGTGCTGGTGCTGAAGCCCGGCCCCCCTCCTTCCCTCACCTTCTTCCCCAGGACTCACCCACCCACGGGGCAGAAGCAAAGCCACTCACCCACCCACGGGGCAGAGGCCAAGAAACATTGCAGAGGAGGGAAGGATAGTCGGGACGCTGCCTCGGGCCTGCAATTCTAAGAGAACGAAGTAGAGCGGTCTCACCGCTAGAAGAGCAAGAAATGTCCACCCAAGATCTAACTGCAGATGGAAGGCAGAAAAAGGCTGCAAGAGGTCATTTCTATTCACAGTTGTGGGTTGTTTTTTTCCTTAACCCCTAGAGTGCCGGGGAGCGCGATCGTGCTCCTCCTGTCTTTCACCAAAAGTGCCGGGAGCGCTATCACCCTCCTCCTGCAGTGTCACTATTAGATGCTAGTAGTTCACTCTTTATTGACAGATGGCACCTAAGTGCAGATGAATACTTATGATGCTGAATGTTTGTAGTTCTAAAATTGACCACTGGCATTTATCTGCCTAATTTTTTACAGGTACTTGCGATTCATAATTTTTTTTCCCTAAACTGCTGTAAAATCAGCAAAAATGCCTTGGCAATTTTAGCACAGTTCCTAGGATATTGGTTGGCACTCAAAGGGTTAATGAACCTGCCATGCTGAATCTCATATGTAAATGCAAGAACAAAGGCCAAGAGGAACCAGGAGGGGGCGCTATTAACGTGTTATATAGTTAAGAGAATAGAAGCGCGACATAGGGAAGATAAATCAGTAATGAGATAAAAGAGGAGCCAGAAATAGGCCAATGCATATATGAAACTCTGATCTATCATGGGTGACACGGTAGTTCATTGGGGATCCCTAGGACAATTGATTATCCATATAGAGAAAGAGAGAGAGAAAGAGAGAGAATTCAGATTCCCACTTCACACTCCACACATCAATTCTAGATAGATTAAAAACTTAAAAATAAATAGCAAAAGTTTACAACTCCCACCAGACAACATAGGAGAATAGTTAAATAAATTGTGGTATGTTCATGAGAGTGAATTATATAGGGTGTCCCAAAATTCACGCAAGATTTGAATTTGGCCTGAGCATTAACAACAACAACAAAAAATAAAAGCCTAATTTTACTTGGTTTATTGAATCAGATTCTAATATCTGTTGCCCTTTGATTTCAATCCCTTCAATTTGATGAGCATTACCAAGTACCAATTATGGCCCAGGAGCAGGGACAATGAAGACCAACGAAGACCACGGCTTTGCGTATGTGCCAGCAAAGCTGTGGAGGCCATTTACCCGATGTGCTATTCCATACATAACCCTATACTGTATACTTTACGAATCAATAAAACATTTACAATTTTTAATTACAAACCTGTGTTTTCTATCAAAATTACTTCTTGCGTGAATTTTGGGACACGCTGTAGATGCATATATCAATATCGAGTAATTTATGAAGCTTATGCAAATTTCAAAAAGCATAATGTGGTATGCAAAAGGCAAGTCACAGGAGGAGGTATACATAGCTAAATAATACATTTGGTAAGATTAAACAATACATTTTGATACATATACGTGTGTTAAAGCTGTGAAGTCTACAAATATATCTGGCCTTGTGAGGGTGTCCAAAAGAGACGCACTCTATTTGACCCAGAAAAAAATCACTCAGAAAAGCAATCTCAAAACTGAGGATCTAGAAACCAGCGTGCAATCTAAGTAAACGAGAAGCACAATCAGTTAACTACTTGGAGTTGATCACTTTGCCCAAGTGAATGTTGCTGAACTTCTTGGTATGTATCGAGTCCTGAGGTTCATTCGCAGGCACATAAGCATAGAAGATCATTTCATTTATGGTGATGTACTCTGGGGCGAGCGCAGTCTCAAAGCCCATATCAACCGCCTGGAGTAGGAGAAAAAATAATGCATTTAAACTATTTTATACTTCAATTATGACAAAAGGTGGGTAACAGATTTGTTTCCAGTCCACAGCCAAACAAGGCTGTTTTGCGTAACCCACGGGAGCAGTATGTTTGAATGGCCGCCTGTGCCCAGGAAGCTGTGTTTTCCTGTTGAGGAGGAAAAGGAATCCTGAGGACCAAAGTTTCCTTTCAGACCCCAGGGCTCTGCAGAAGGCTGGAGCCGAAGGGTGTGTGGACACTGGAGGAGGGACCGGAGGTGCAGATTTTTAACTCGGTTCTTACTCAGCGTTTCATTTGGGGAAGGAGCTGGGAAGTGCCTCTCGTCACTGGGAAGCTGCTGTTCCCAGTTCCGCGCTAGTGACTCTGCACAGCTCTGTCCCCAGCTGAGTCCCCAGCTCTGGGGGCAAACGCCATTCTCACTTCTCCTGTTTCACCAGCCTTTTCCCTGGCCGTCAACACGGGCACCTTCAGCCCAGATTTCTGACCTTCAGGGTCTCCTTTTTTTTTTTTTTTAAATATATTTTATTGATTTTGTACAGAGAGGAAGGGAGAGGGATAGAGAGTTAGAAACATCGATGAGAGAGAAACATCGATCAGCTGCCTCCTGCACACTCCCCACTGGGGAGGTGCCCGCAACCAAGGTACATGCCCTTGACCGGAATCGAACCTGGGACCCTTGAGTCCGCAGGCTGATGCTCTATCCACTGAGCCAAACCGGTCAGGGCAAGGGTCTCCTTTTTAACACCCCCCTCTCAGATCTTGATCCTGTCGCTTTGGGAACTCTTAGGAGGTGAGAAGGGAGGTGGAGACCAGCCCTCAAGGGGATGTTGGAACTGACCTTGTTGCCATGCGGTGAGGGGTGAGGGGTGCCCCCTGGTTGGGGGTGCAGACTTGGTTGTCTGTTATGCCTTCCCCTAGTTTCGTAAATTGGGGAACCCGCCGAGAAGGGGAGAGAATGGGAAACACATGCAAGGGGAGTCGCTGTGGACTGAACGGAGGGCGTAAGGACTCTGAAAAGGCTGAACGGCTTTAGAATTTTTCTGCATGACATTCTGGCCCCGGGGGATGCCAAGAATATGCCACGAAAAGTGTGTGCAATCCAGCGAAAGGCAACATCGTGAGGACTGAAGGCACAGGCCCTGGCACCAGGGGCCTGGACAGATGCCTGGCTCCCATCACTAACCAGGGGTGGAGGTAGTTTGGGATGAATTGTTTAGTGTTGCTGGGCCTCACTTCCTCATCAGAAAATAAACAGCTGTTATTAACATGAAGAGCTCACAACAGTGCCTGGCACCCAGCAGGGCCCAGTGAAGCCTGGTGCTTGTTTCGATCCAGACAGGATGCAGACGTCCTTTGTTTGGGGGGAGGGAGGTGATAATATTGAGGGCAAGTTCCTTAAACTCATCCTGACGATAACAACTTCTATTGGCGTTTGGTTTTTATTATTGAAACCTTTACCTAAGAGAACTAAGACATTTTTGATAAATTGTGAAGACCACAACAAAAATGGAGGTAACTGCTTTTTTGGGGGGGCGGGGAGTTAGTTCTACCTTCCTGTTCACATCATTGGGATCTGTATTTATGCAGAGCCCACACCACAGACTGGCAAACACACAGGGAGTCACGTGGCGGCATCTTCTTGTCACAAGGAGGTTCCCACCTTACTCTCTACCAATATCTCAGACAGGATGCTAAAACACTGTCTTTTCTTTTTCTTTTTCCTACTTGAAATAACGTTTTTATTTTTCAGTCACAGCTGACATATAATATTATATTAGTCTCACGTGTATAGCATAGTGATTAGACAGACATTTATATAATTGACAAAGTGCTCACCCTGATACATCTAGTACCTGCCTGGCACTATGCATCGTTACTACAGTATCATTGCCTGTATTCCCTGTGCTGTAACTTTATGTCCCTGTGACTATTCTGCAACTACTAATTTGTACCTCTTAATCCCTTCACCTCTTCCACCCCGCTCCAGCGCCTCTCCCATGGGCAACTGCCGACATGTTCTCTGTATCTATGCGTCTATTTCTGTTCTGCTTGTAGGTTGATAGTGTTTTCTTGGATTCCACATGTAAGTGGAATCACATGGCCTTTGTTTTCCTCTGTCGGACTCATTTCACTTAGCACGGTAGCCTCTAGGGCCATCCATGTTGTTGCAGATTAAAACACCATCTTTCCCACTGCCTGCTTGGCCCAGTGATTTGGAATGCTCTCCATCCTTTATTTTCTTTCTCTCAGGCAGGTTTCATTACACCCCAGGCAAAAAAAAAAAAAAAGCTGCTTGTTTCTTTGCCCGTGTGTTGAGGAGAGCTCCTTTTCATGCCTGTCTATGCGTTCTTAGGCATATGTACCTCCACAAGGGGCACGTTATCCACTAAAATTATTAGAAAAGTCTGCCTGTAGTATCACTGTGAAAAAGATAACAACTCCTTCCTGTGTTAGCATTAGAAAAAGAAGAGGTGAGGAGGGTGACGTTAATACAAGGAAGGGCAAACCAGTAGGAAAAACAGCACTTGCGTCTATGTAAAGGCCAATCTTAGGAGGAAGGGCGTCCACTGTGAGCCTGGGTGGGCAGCAACGGATCTGGCTTAGACTATCTGGTGGTGTTTTGCCGTGAAGAAATGGGTGTGTAGGTACCCAGGGTAGAGTTAAATCTATGTAACCCCAAATAGGACGTGGGAGATCTGCTCTGGAATATGGAGGTGTTTCCCTTTAGTTACATAAAGCAAGGTGCACTGATAGGAGTTTGTCCCAAAGAATTTACTTTCCCATTCTGTACATAAAATATGACATTTATTCTTAAAACATGGCCAACTGCTTCATTGCAGTATATCACTGACCTGTCCAAAAATACTTTTATGATATCCATTAGCTTCAAAACGACCCGGAGTCAGTTTATGTATGAATCCCATGTGGTCATAGTATAATGTGAAAATCTTATCAGCAATAGATCCAATTTTACTGAATCTGTGTAATCCTGTTAGAAAAAACACACACAAAAAAACAGAAGTCTCTTGATATTGATCTAATACAACTAGAGAACTTTTAACAGTGTCCTTCATAAGGACTCCTTCGTTTAAACTAAGGGTTGGGGCTAGGGCTCTGGGACTCCGGAATTAGTAAAATACATGCCGGTGTTTGTTAAGTCCCTCAGAAGTCTTTTCCAGGCTCCATTTCATTGCAGAACCTGTTTGCTGAAGTAGGTGAAGGACAGACAGGTGAGCTGATGTTACAGGTGTCTAGAACAAAAGGGGTGACCGCCCCCTTAGCAGTGGTTTCTCCTCCTAATACCAGGATGTCAGATTCCTGAATAGATCGGAAGCAACGGAGAAAATAACCCTCAGGCAGGCAAGGGGAATTATAGTCAAGACCCCCTGGGTCATAAACTATATTAGATATTGTTTCAAATTTGGGATCCTGTGTTCCCCTGGTGCCTTACGGCCACACGTTGAGAGGTACTGGGAGTTCTCTGGTAGGAGAGCAGCACTCCCGTGGCCAGACAGACACAGGTTCAGGGAAGAAGAGGGCCCCCGGGATGGAGGATGGAGCCAGAGGGGAAGCTGAGGTCTCAGGATGAACAAGGCTGGTTTCCACACACACACACACACACACACACACACACACACACACACACACACCCGACTGTCCCAAGCCGGGCCAGGCTCTCCTGAGACGTCCGCCCTCCTGTCGCTGACCCCTAAACTCAGATCTTATATCTCGTCTCTCACTGTCTCGGGAAGTCTCATCCAGTGTTAGGATGTAAAACTCCATCTTTATGTGGACGACTCCCACATTTAAAACTCCCACGTCGTTCGCTTCCCTGAACCCCGGATTTATAGCGCACCATCTACTGACAGCTCCGGATCCAGGCCAGTCAGGCATCTCAGACGGGACTCATCCCAAACGGAACTCCCGATCCTTGTGCAAACCTCCTTCATCCTTAGGCTTCCTCATCTCCATTCACGGCAACTGTAGTATTCCCGCTGCTCAGTCCGAAAACCTTGGTGTTGTTCTCAATTCCTCTCACACCCTAGATCTAATCCATCAGCAATTTGCTATTGACATTAGCCTCACAATATATAGAGAGCCCAACCACTTCTCACCACTTTCACCACCATTACCCTGTACAAGCCAATACGATACAAGGAGGAGGAGATTGTGAGGAACTAGTTCGTGCAGTTATGGAGGCTGAGAAGTCCTCCAATCTGCCATCTGCAAGCTAGAGAGCCACGGGCCCGAGCACTAGGGGAGCCGATGGCCAGAGAACAGGGGGCCACTGATGCAAGTCCCTGTCCAAGGGCAGGAGACCAGCGTCCCAAGTCAAGCAGACAGGCAGGAAGCAAAAAGGTGACTTCCTCTTTCCTCCACCTTGTTCTACTCAGGCCCTCAAAAGACTGGTTATGCCTACCGACACTGGGGAGGGCAGTCTACGGTGCCGAGTCCACCGATCCAAATGCTCATCTCGTCCAGAAACGCCCTCACGGACACACCCAGAAATAGTGTTTAATCTGGGAACCTCTTGGCCATCGTCAGTTGACACAGAAGATTACCCTTACAATTGTCAAGGCTTAATATGCCATATTTCATCTATAGACATAAGCTATATATTTGTTCACATTTTAACATCTGGTAAATTGATACCTGGATGTGTCTTACAATCATTGTCCAGCAGGTGGCACTCACGCCATAGTGGTCAATTGGCTATACATGCATGTATGTACTTTGGGCTCTTCGTTTATATTGTCATCACCTTGAGTTTCCCCGAATCACTGGTGTAATGCATGCTGAATTGTATTGCTATTTTAAATGCTTCAAAAATATTACATTGCAATTTGACGTTGAAATAGTTATTGTGGGTGCATCACCAAGAGGAAAACAAAACAGAGCATATATTTATCAATGAAGCCAAGTGTGACTGGAAGAATGACCACAATTCCACAGTTTCTTATAGACCCACCACCAAGTATTTTACAGGACCTCAGAAAGGTGGAAACTCACAAGTAGATGAAATTGTGTTATGTTTTACTACTGAGATGACAGGAAAAAATTGCCTTATTATACACCAAGCAATGCAACTATAGGCAGGGGAAATAATATCATAGTAATAATCTATGCATCACCGGGCATCACTGTTAAAACACCGTGTTAAAATTTAATTGAAAGAGCTTTGCAGTTTTTGTTTTAAAGGTGCATCTTACAGTCAATGAACCTCAGGTTTGATGAACTATAATGTTTATAACGTTCTTCTATTGGCTTTGCATATAAATAAACTGGTTGAGGTGGCTCTAAATTCTTAGGTAATATTATTTTTCTCTGAAAGTTCTTTAGATGAATATGTGACATTCACTGTTGCAGCAGAAAATACAAGGCTGGCTTGATTTTTTGGTGGCTTTAAAATTGATTTATATTTTCTATTTCAAATAATTAAGAAGTGTTTTTGCTTTTATTACTGGTTTTGCTTTTAGTTTTTAAAAAGTAATGTTTTATGATCAATTTGGATTTTCTTTATTCTTATTTTCAGTATTTATTCATTTATCCATGTGGGAAGCAAAAGGGGTGAATTCCTCACTGAGCCACCACCTCTGTGCATCCCTGGAAATTTCTACAGCTTGCAGTTTTTCAGTCTCTCGCACCTATATTTGTCATTTCAGATTCTTTCCACTAACTGATTTTTCATTCTGCACATGGACATGTGTTATAGATTATATCTATAATTTGTAAGAGTTTAGGATTCATATTGCCAATTTAGTTTAGTTTTCTTAGCTGTTAATTATTTTTACTGTTCTCAAAGTCATCTTGTTTAGTCTATTTTGATTTTTATTGCACAGCATGTGCTGTTTATTATCTATCTGCCCATTCCCCCAGACCCATTCTTGGCTTTCTCTTTCTTGCCCAGTGCACTGGAAGGCTGGCCCCTAGGAATCGCTATGCTTGTGGTCTGTTTCTAGCTGGCTTCTGGGTGGGTTTGACCAATGAAAGGCACTAGCAGGAGATACGAACAAGGGAAGGAGAGAGACATTTGTCTATCATCTATCTATCTATCTATCTATCTATCTATCTATCTATCTATCACCTATCTATATATCATCTATTTATCATCTATCTATTATCTATTATATATCATCTATTATCTATCAATCTATCTATCTATCTATCTATCTATCTATCTATCTACCTATCTATCAACTATTATGTATTATTTGCATTACCCCTTTAATCAAAGGGATTGTGATGACTTCCTTTCATTGCTAGTTGGGATATTTTGCTATCATTGTTGGTTCCTTAGCTCTGTCTACTGCTCTTTAGGTGAAACACTTGAGTGGAATTATGTTTCCAGCCAGGACTACAACTGACACAATGTGTTTTAAAATTAGAAATGTCCCTAGAAAATAGAATATCAAGGCGGGATCCTGGGACTGAGTAGCTCACACATTTAAGGAATGCAAAGGCATTGTGACACTTGCAATCCCTGACAAGCAAGGGCATCACAGTTACTCAGATGATGACTGGTCGTAGATGGGTTAGGGTGCTTGTGGAGGACAAGACTTTAGGGGGCAGGGGGTGGTGTGCTTGATTACAGTGACAATCATGGTTTTTACAAAGATTGTGGGGGTGGTATAAATTTTATGGATATATTGGAGAGCCTCCAAAAAAAAAAAGCTTATGACCTTGAATATCCAACTCAAGGTCAGAGTAGAGAACCTGAGAGTTTTATGGGAAAAATAAACCTACCTCATACCACACACACAAAGTTATTGACCTATATAAGAAATTGAAAACAATATTAACTTTGGTATAGGCAAAAATTTCTTAACAGGATACAAGAAGCAAGAAGCACTAATCATAAAAGAAAATATTCATAAATTTAACTTTTAAAAATTAATAATTTTGCTCATTAAAAGATAGAATGAGGAGAGTAAAAAAAAGATAAGCAAGTAGTTGGGAAAAGATGTTTGCAAGATATATTTCTAAAAAAAAGGGACTCATATCCATAATATATTAAAAACTTATAGAAGTCAATAAGAAAAAGTCAATTCAATCAAAACTTGGTTTGAAAGGATATGAAGACATAATTTACCAAAAAATAAATAAGTAAACAAAATTGGCCAATGAACATATGAAAATGTGCTCAACATTATTACTCATGCAAACTAAATCTTCACCAAGATAGTATTACATATTCACCACAACAACTCAGTATTGAAAAGGCTAACAATACTAAGTGCTGGTGAGAAGGATGAGTAACTGGAATTCCTTCCCTTTGCTGGCAGGACAGTAAATTGATACACTCACTCTGGAAAAGTGTTGACAGCACTTCATTAAGCAAAATTCTACTGGATGATGCAGCAATTCTATTCCAGGTATATACCAAACAAAGGAAAACTTTGTCCAGAAAAAGTCTTATGCAAAAATGTTCATAGTTACTTCTTTATAATAGGCCCAAATGGAAATGATTCAAATACCCATCCACAGGCAGTGGAATGGATAAACACATGATGGTATATTCAGACAATGGAAGACTACACAGCAGTGAAAAAGAATACTAATATGTGCAACAATATGAAGCAATCGCGGAGTCGTAATGTCAACTGAGGAAAGTCAGACACACAAGAATATATACTGCATAATTCTGTTTCTATGGAGTTCAAAACCAGGCAAAACTATGGGATTAGAAGTCAGAATACTGGCTAGCCTTAGAGGTACACTGGCAGGAGAGTGGCTTGAGGGCGCTTTCTGGAGCACGGGAAATGGCCCATGTCTCATTCTCGTCCCAACCCCTCCTAATGACACGCAGAGTCATTTTTGCTGATCTCATAATCATATGATGGCCGGTGGTCAGATTCAATATGCCACCACATGAATGCTGTCTCAACAAATGATTCAGCCAAATAAGCCACAAAGGTAACCTTGACACCAGCAGAAATGAGCAAAAGTTTTCTTGACATCACCGAGAGTAAGTAAACACCGTGGTGAAGATGTGGGGAAACAGAATCAGAATTTCGTAGTCTCTCCTTGTCCTTGAATTAGGAAGGACCAACAGAGGTTTTATGGTGATAACACCGATCCTGGCAGTGAACCCCAAGGACACAATCCTGAGGTCCAAGAAACCAGGCCTTTGAAGTCAGATCAGAAACCGTTAGAAAGCTTGCTGTTTCAAATTGTGTCAGAGACTTACAAGACCAGAAAAAAATTGGTTGTAAGCTGGACAGTCAAGAATGCTGACAATGTCAAAAACAACCAAAAGGAACCAGTCTCATGCTTGTCTTGGAGACACGCTGGTTAGACCTTATCAGATATCTCCGAGTTTACCCCAATCTCCAAACGTACTCAATCCTATGTAATAAAGAGGGACTAAGCAAATTGACTGTCATGCCATCACAAAGATGGTGGTGCCCCACAGCCAATAAGGAGGGGATATGCTAATTGACTGTCAGGCCCTCAAAGATAGCTGCGCCTACAGCCACAAGATGGTGGAACCCGGTCCCCTCAGCCACGTGCCTGCCTCTGGAGTCCCCCAACCCCGTCAGCCCTCCCAACCGCCCAGGGCTGGCCCGAGGCGCAGGCAAGCCTCGGCTGGCAGCTGCCCAGCCACCCAGGGCCGCCTGAGGCTCAGGTAACCAGGGCCGGCTGAGGCTTGTGCTGCTGGCAGTGGCAGCAGCAGAGGTGTGATGGGGGCGTCGCCTTCCCCTGATTGCCAGGTCGCCTCCCTCCGGGCTCCCGGGACTGTGAGAGGGGGCAGGCCAGGCTGAGGGACTGCCCCTCCAGGGCATGAATTTTCATGCACCAGGCCTCTAGTATTCTATAAAAGTGCTCCTTGAGCATTGTTGGGGAGACTGTATTTCAGAAGGTAATATCCCTTGCCCATTATGTTACTGAATTTCAGCATTACTTTTTATGTAATTGGTAGCTTCATCATCTTAGGAATTCTCTTTGAAGAAAACAAGACCTTGTATTAGGCAATGGTTTCTTAGATATGACACCCACACCACAAAAAAACAGAAGGAAAAACGGATAAATTAAACCATCAAAATTAAACGTTTGTACCTCAAAAAAGCACCATCACAAAAGTGAAAAAAATTACCCATAGAATGAGAGAAAATACATGCAGATCATATATTTAATAAGAGATTTGTATCCAGAGTACATAAAGTCCTCTCACAACTCAACAATAAAGACAATTAACCCAATTTTTAAATGAGCAAAGAATTTGAAGACATATCTCCAAGAAGATATACAAATGGCCAATAAACACATGGAAAAATGCTTAACATCATTAGCCATTCAGTAAATAGAAGTCAAAAACACGAGATACAATTCCTCACCCACTAGCGTTACTATACTAAAAAAGACAGACAATAACAACTGTTGGTGAGGATGTGGAGAAATGATCCTCACACGTTGCATGTAGGATTGTAAAATGGGACAGCTTCAGTTTGGCAATTCCTCAGAATGTTAAACAAAGTGTTAACACAGGACTCCTGGGTATATACTTCTGAGTATATGAAAGCACATTGCTACACAAAAACTTGTACATAAATGTTCATAATGGCATTATTCATAAGAACAAAACATGGAAAAAACATCAAATGTCCATCAACTCAAATATCCTAATAAATGGGTCAACAAATTGTGCTAGATCCATGCAATGAAACATTATTCAGCCATACAAAGGGATACAGTATTGAGGTATGCTACGATATGGATGAACCTCGAGGACATTATGCTGAATGAAATACCCCAGTCACAAAAGGACAGATACTACGATTCCACTTACATGAGAGACCTAGAAAGTCAAAATCATATAGACAGAAAGTAGAATGGTGGTTGCCAGGGACTGTGGGGATGGGGAATGGGGAATTAAGTGTTTAAAGGACATAGTTTCAGTTTACAAGATAGAAAGAATTCTGAATATGGATGGTGTGATGGTTAACTGAACATTTTGAGTGTATTTAACATGACTGAGCTGTACACCTAAAAAATGGCCAAGATGGTAAAATTTATGTGTATTTTACCACAGTTTAAAAATATTTTTTTAAAAAAATATATCACTCTTAATAGGTTTTAGACTTTAAGATTCGCTGATTAATATAGCCAATTTTTTCATGTGTCTTCGAATCCCTGGCTCACATATAGTGCTTACAGCAATAAAAGTGAATTCCTCACCTGCTTTCGTCAAGTAAACCTGTCCACTTTGGGAAACAAAGGTGATCTCGGAATTGTAGAAACTATGATAAGTATTCTTTATGATATCGTCATGAAAGTCAGCTAACAAATCAAAAGTGTTGCCACCATCGATTGAAAACCATACCTAAGGGAATAAAAAGATAACACCTCATTAAAGAGCTGCCCTGTGACAGTAGGCAATTACCTACCAGCCTAGCCTCCTAAGTGGTCTTGTCCATATTCCCACACCCATCTATCCCCCCTCGCCTCCCCCGACACATACCGACTCTTACTTATTCGGTCTACTCTGTATTTCTTTCTTAGAGTTTGTATGACAGTGTATGTGTGGGCTCAGGTCTGCGCAGTATGCATGGTGAATGCATAAAAGAATGAAGCTATTCCCATCATCTCCCAAGTGGCATCTATTTGTTCATAAAAGGATGAAGTGCTGGGTGTATTTGGATATGGGGGAAAGAGTTTACCCCACATCGACATGAGACTTCACGTTCCAGGCACCTGGAAAATATGTATGCAAACATGTTTTGTGTGGAAGAGCCCTTGAGATTTGCAAAAGTGTGTTGTGGGACCTTAGTAAGTCCTCGAATATACCCCACCACACATAGCATGTAAGTTTCTCTAGTTCCTCATCATTTGTTAAGGGCTGTTTAAAGATAAATCAGATCTTGTATTGGATGAATCCTGCTTGGTACTTCTTTTAATGGCCTATGTCTTATTCAAATGAATATTTCTGGT
>NW_005871511.1:238795-242743 GCF_000147115.1 Myotis lucifugus
ACACACGCGCGCGCGGCGCCCACACACACGTACACACACAAACGAACACACATGCACACACACTACACACACACACACACACACTACAACAGTTCATTGTATGGTGAGGAGGAGAGGAAGCATGTATTTGGGTGCGGCACCACCTTTACACTTGGGCAAGAGGGACCCTTGTCCTGGACTGCACACTTAGTGTGTCTGCATCTTACACACAGAGAAAGTTTATTAAATAGTGTAGGGCGCGGCTATAGGGTTAAGCCTCGGACTGACCTGTTGGCAAAGCCACAAACAAGTCCCAGCTTAGAGGGCACAGCCCTCTTAGCATAATTAGGCTTGACCTTATGAGCTCCCTAGATCTTATCTGGGAAGCTAATGGGCTGAGGGAGATGTAGCAAGTGCTGCCCAAACAAGTGAAACTCACAAGAACATTGTAACTATGGTGACCACCACCTTGTTTACCTCTGGCTATAAAATAAAGGCTCAGCTTGCCTCTGGGTCTCTCTCTGTGGCCTCAGCCAGGCACAGGAAGACCCACCTAGACCCAGATTATTCTCTTTGTCTGTCATTTCTTCATCCATCGCCGCCCTCTCTCAGGCTTGCGGAACCCTTGGCTGAGCTGGCTCGGCACAAAATAGCACGTAGGTGCTTCCATCACTCAGGGGTATAGCACTCATGGCTGGCATAGCGCAATCCATGTCCTACACATAGGATATCGGAGCCTGCATCTTTAGTCTTGCTTTGGGCCCTGCACATGTTACTGGTGAGCATGGTGATGGGTGGGGAGGTACGGTGGGAAGGGGAGGGAGCTCTGAACAACATGTTCAAAATGGCATCCTCCTGTCCTGGTTGGGCTGTAAGATACACTTGCCACTCAATAGATCTCAGACCATTTTGTTAGCTCACGTGGATCCTCACATCCTTTTGTACTGATGCATAGTATCCAATAATTATGGATATGTTATACTTGAGATACTCTATTTTCCTCCTAATGAAAGTTTAAAGGTTATATAAAAATGCTCACTGTCGTAAATAATACGACCATGACCATTCTGCCTGCTCATTTATACTGTTAGTGTACCTCTAGAGCAGCAGGTACTGAAAAACCAAGTTGCTGAGTCAGAGGCTATGTATCTATATATATAAAAGCCTAAGGAACCGGCCGAGTGGCCAGTAGCTATGATGCACACTGACCACCAGGGCAGACACTCAACGCAGAGGCTGCTGAGACGTGGTCACTTGGCAGTGGCAGTTCTTGGGTGACGCACCCGGAACCAGAGAGGAGGGAGCTCAATTCCAGGGTGCGTCACCTGAGAACTGCCCCCTCACAATCTGGAACCCCACTGGGGATGTTGGAGAGCCAGTTCTGGCCCAATCCCCACAGGCCAGGCCAAGGGACCCCACCAGTGCACGAATCCATGCACCGGGCCTCTAGTACTAGTATATCTATAATTTGAATAGATACTGCAAAAGTGTTCTTAAATTTTACATTGCCAGTTTATAGTCTTACTAGAGGCAATTGGGGTTGATCGGGGCCAGCCGGCCAGGCCAGGGAGAGGGACCGTGGGAGGTTGGCTGGCCAGGGGGAGGGACAGCGGGAGGTTGGCTGGCTGTGGGAGGTTGGCTGTGGGAGCGCACTGACCACCAGGGGGAAGCTCCTGCATTGAGCGTTGACCCCCTGGTGGTCAGTGTGGATCATGGCAACCCGTCGACTGACTGACCAGTTGACCAATCATAATGGTCACTTAGGCTTTTATATATAGATAGATAGATAGATAGATAGATAGATAGATAGATAGATAAGTAATGTATGCAAGTATTCATTTCTCCAAACCTCACCAATACTTGATTTTATCCAAAGTTTATTTTTAATTGTTACTGATTACTTGAATGAAAGCAATGGTATCTCATTGCATTGTTCTAAATGTTTTAAATTATTAATCTATTTATGCTCACTTTTATTTTTCTTATGTTATTTATTATAATGAATATGTGTGAACTGACAACCTAACCCAAGAATTAGCATATCAAGTGAAATGTCACGTTTACGCACCTGATTGCCATAGACATACAGTAAATGGCTTCGTGGATGGAATTTCATCCCAACAGGAGAAGAGAATGATGGAGGAAATGTGAAACGTGGAAATTTTTCTTTTAATCTTGGTTTGTTATTTTCTAGGATGTGCACAGAGACAGAGGTCTCTTTCTAGAAATAAAGCATGAGCAATCATCAGAATTTTTCCATTAGTCATACTAGTCTATGTCACAATTTTTAGAGTTTCCTGTTACTCAGATGTTGACTAAGATAGGGACCCCTAACAAAGCCTAGAACTGGAAGGATTAGCAACCACTGACATCTCTTTACTCTGCCTTCCCCACTATACATCCACTTAATGGCTGTTGAACACGAAGTTTAGAAGATTAAATAATTTGTCCAAGATTCTATATTAAATGGCAGAATGACTGAACTCAGCAGAAAGACTCCAATGCCCAGGCTCATAACTATCACTTCAAACTATGTTTTAAAAGTGTGGACCCCTGGGCCACACTCCAATTCTATTGGATCATGATCCGGAAGAGGATCAGAATATGCACCCCAACATATGCCACTTTGTTATAAAGATGATTTTAAGTGGAAGACATCTGAGATTCAACAGATGCAGGAAAAAGGCCTTCTTTTATCTGACTAAAAGCAGCAACTTTGAGAAATAAGATCACCACCAATTCCTCTTCAGGGCGGATGTCCTCCCAGAAGGGAGAATATGAATAAAACCTACCCCAATTCCTTCCTTCATGGAAGATTTATAAGCTGAAGAAGACAGAAAGACCACTTATCCTAATATATAAAAACCCTGGGTCCATCACATCTGCAACCAAGGGGGAGGCTCGACCAACTGGAAGTCAGTCCTGCAGTCAGCGCTGACTGCTATGGCTGCAGGCATGGTGACCCAGCACTGACTGCTTGAGGGGGCTGCGAATCAGGCCCAGAGAGAGGCCTGAGGAGAGAAGCAGGGCTTGATCCATAGCTTCTGTGGCAGCTGTTGATCAGCACTTGCCTCTCTTTTTAGCTCTGGGCCTGGCCAGCAGCCGGGCCTCCATTTCTCTCCAGGCCTCCACCGCGGCTGCTGATCAGGCCTGCCTTTCTGATCAGGCCCCGTTGATAGGCCCAGAGACACTGACTGGCATAGAAACTGACCAATCAGAACTAAATCTGGATCAACTGTGAGGAGCCAATGGCTGCCTAGGAGGCAGAGCTTTTGATGCTGACTGGCATAGAAACTGACCAATCAGAACCAAATTGGCCAGCAGAGGAGGGCAGTTGGGGGTGAGATCAGGCCTGCAGGGGAGGGCAGTTGGGGGCTAGATCAGGCTGGCAGGGGAGGGCAGTTAGGGGTGATCAGGCAGGCAAAGGCAGTTAGAAGTGATCAGGCCAGCAAGGGAGAGCAGTTGGGGGCAAGATCAGGCCAGCAGGGGAGGGCCGTTGGGGGTGAGATCAGGCCAGCAGGGGAGGGCAGTTGGGGGCAACCAGGCCAGCAGGGGAGTGCAATTGGGGTCGAGATCAGGCCTGCAGGGGAGGGCAGTTGGGAGTGATCAGGCTGGCAGGAGAGCAGTTATGTGTTAATCAGGCTGGCAGGGGAGCGGTTAGGGCGTGATCAGCCTGGCAGGCAGAAGCAGTTAGGGTCAATCAGGCAGTCAGGCAGGCAAGCAAGCAGTTAGGAGCCAGAAGTCCCGGATTGTGAGAGGGATGTCCCTGTGGAATTGGGCCTAAACCAGCAGTGAGACATCCCCCAAGGGGTCCCAGATTGAAGAGGGTGTAAGCTGGGTGAGGGACACCCCCCCCCCAGTGCACGAATTTCATGCACCAGGCCTCTAGTATATTATACCAAAGCACAGAAGAGTGAGCTGTGATAAAATGTCCAGCAAAGGGTTAGCTACAGTCTCTACATCAAGAAC